>NW_017265145.1:0-193041 GCF_001638985.1 Phycomyces blakesleeanus NRRL 1555(-)
CCTGTTGCCCAGAATGCAGGTACTGGACTTGTTAAGATGATGGAAACAAAAGGTTACCAGGTGCATTATGATGTAAACGGGGACAATTCGCTGGAGAGGGTATTTTTTACCAATCAGAAGATGATGGAGAGAGCTCGTCGCTTCTCAGAAGTTATGGTGGTAGATGCTACATATTCTACCAATAACTTGTCAATGCCGCTGATTTGCGTGGAAGGTATCCACAACCTCGGAGGAGAAACCCTCAAATCGTTTCCCATTGCCTTTGCCTGGGTCTCTAACGAGCAGCAAGGCACATATCTTTGGTTCCTCCAGCAACTCAAGGCACTTGTTTTTGAAGACAAGGCTCTTAGCACAGTTTTTGTGACAGACAAGTGTGCTGCACTTATGAATGCTCTTGATGTTGTGTTTCCGAACAACAGCAAGCTGCTTTGTTACTGGCACATGCTGAATAGTGTGGAAAAGGCTTTTTTGGGAAAAGTTGGCTTGGTACAAAAAAGGAAGAGCTGACGGGATATATATCCAATATGATCCATAGCAAAAGTAAGAAGGAGTTTGACTGGGCACTGAATAAGTTCAACGCTGTATCTGCTGGTTCCGAAGTAGAAAACGGCAATGTGAAAGCGCCAGTCTCGGCATATTTTCATGACAGGTGGATTACATGCCAAGAGAAGTGGGCAGATTATCTTACTCAGAAGATAATGCATTTTGGATGCACAACATCTCAAAGAGTGAAAAGTGCCCATCAAGCCTTAAAGAGAGGTATATCTGCAATAGCTTCTCTGGATCTCGCCTTTGAAAATATTTCAAGATATATTGAGAGGCTTGAGAGAGACTTCCGGAATGTGGAGATCAGGGAATCTACCACGGTTGACCCTCTTGTTGGACGAAACAAGCTTTTGTCTAGACTGCTCATGAAGGTCTCAAAGCGAGCTTTACTGGTAATAGACCAAGAGGTTCGACTGAAATGTGAAAGCAGTATTGTTTGTGAATTCATGAACAAGCTCCAGTATGGTCTACCTTGTCGCCATTCTTTGCCTGCTGGAAGAGATATCTATATTTCTGATATCCCTGAAAGGTGGGTTATTGACCCTCGTAATGTAAAGCCAAGGGACAACACTTGTCAGGGAAACTTCCAGCTTGAGGAAAGACCAGAGGTGTGGATGGAGGAAGTAATTAAACTCGAGGCACTGTTTTGGTCCTGTGAGAGCAGCCAGCAAGTGGCTAACCTCCTGAATAAGATCAATAAGGTCACTTCTGAATTCGAAGGCAAAACTGGGCACCCTTTGATTAACTTTCAAGCCCCAAAAAAAATTAAATATCCTGGCAGAAGAAAGGGTGGTGCACATCCCAAATACCTTCCCAAAGACTTTGGTCAGGCAAACTGGAGGAAGATCAGTGTTTCGTCTGGTCATGTAAGATAAAAAAAATAACAAAGTATTAATATGTATCTTGAAATACTAGGCTGGCCTTAAGGCAATGGTTAGACTGAGAGCTAAAATGAGGGAGGGAAAGCCTGCAGCTACACAAAAAACAAAAAACAAAAAACAAAACAAAAACAAACAAGAGCCTCTCGACCCAGGTAAGATGTGTTCTTATTTTACAATGTAATTGAATCTATGAGAAAGGATTCCCATCTTATACTTTCATGTTTTTTTAGTTGATGCTACCAAAAACAAAATAAAACAAATAAAGCAAGAGCCTCTTGACCCTGGTAAAATGTGTTTTTATTTTACTTTAATTGAATTTATGTGGAAGGATGTCGTCTTACACGAATATGCTTTTTAGTCGATGCCACCAAAAATAAAACAACAAAAATAAAACAAGAGCCTCTCGACCCAGGTAATATGCTTTCTTATTTTACAGTGTAATTGAATCCATAAAGAGAACTATTGTCTTATACTTATATACTTTTTAGTCGATGCCCTCCAAAAAAATGGGTTCAAAAGACCTGCCACCACCCTAGAAGATTACCAGTATGATAATTGCATTTCTGTTGGCAAGAGGGTCAAATTCCAGCCCAGTTTTCCTGTCTCTCATGAGATAGTCAATGATGTCAAGGGTGGGTTTAGCCCTACTGCTGACGGGTGGTGTGGTTTTCGGGTCCTTTCCCACTTGATCTATAAAGATCAAAATAAGTTTTCACTTGTAAAAAGGGATATGCTAGCCGCCCTGCCGAAATACAAAACATTGTACACAAATACCTTTGGCACTGACACAAGCCAACTAGGAAAAATCATTCAATATGTCTCTCAACTCGATTATAGCAACACCAACACCAACACAAACTTCATCCCAGTATGTTCAGATGCCAGTATGTGGTTTAACACACCTGACTGTGCTCAACTAGCTGCGGACACATATATACGACCAGTCTGCGTCTACTCAGACAACCCCAACACCCCCTCAACAACCTTTCTCCCATTTGCCCTTCCCAACAACAAAACCAAACAACAACAACCTCTGATTTTTAATTATGTTAACAGTAATCACTGGACAACAGTTGACCTTTCCCGTAATATCTCTAGAAAATGGCCAACCGTTCCTGAATTATTTTTTTTTAGGTTGTGCCAGAAATAAAATTGATGATAACTTTGATACTTACTGGAATAAGTTCAAAGAATTTAACAAGCATGATTGCCGAAATGTCATGCTCTCTCTCCATTCTGTTCTAGATCAACCAATTGATCTTACTCCAAAATAATTTCTTTTCAATATTCTTTTTTATTTTATTACTCTTTTAATTATACTTTATTACTTATATTTTATTAGCTAGATCTTTTCTTATTTATTTACTCATTTACTTTTATATTTTATTAGCTAGACAATCTTTTTTAAATCTTTATAAATCTTATCAATTTGTTTCTTTGTGTCAACATAAGCTATCTATCACTTGTGGGTTAAATGACTCTCTGCTCTGTTTTTTTCTAGAGATCATTCGTGGGAAGTACTTTACCCTTCGAGTTACACTTATAACCAGCGAATTAAAAATCATAAATATCGGATGGTGTTACACAGACCGAGCCAAACTATCTTCGAATATGTTATATTATGCATTTGCATCTAGTTATTTCATCAATTCAAGTCTTGGCTCTCTATAACTTTGGATCCAAGTAGTTTATAGATATATGTATGTGTTCTAGAATTTTTAGTTGAATTGAAAGGGTCGATCATGAGAAAACTAACGTAATATCTCAAAAATTTGCTTTTTTTCAATAAAATAAAATATTGTATTTGCTTGTAGAATCACTTTTTTCTCATTTGTTTTCTATGAAACTTTTACTGGATTCATATGTTATCTGAATATATGTAATTAAAAACTTTTTTTGGTCTTATATAAATATTTTTCATTTTTTGTATTTTTGATAAAATATCTCATGTACATGTTGCAAGGAAATGATAGAAAGAGTTTTTACAGAAGAAATAAAAATAAAAAATAAAAAGTAAAAACATGAATTTTGTAAAAATATATTAGCTTTACTGCTATGCAAACTTTCTTAGGCATAAAAGGCTTCATTACCTTTATATCTATTACAAAAGTTTTTGAAAAAAATGCAAATTATATGGATTATAATCTTTTCCACTTAAATCACATAAAATGAAAATATATGATTTATGTCTCAAGTTAAATCGTAAAAAAATGATTCATCAGCAACAGCAGGTATATGATTTGTTGACGGGAACCAAATAGATCTTGTGTTTTTACAGAAATAGGTGTGGTCACAATTTTTATTTATTTATTTTATATTGTGCATTTATTGCATGAGAACTACAATAAAAAAGACATTGCATTGAATATAAACTCTTTAAAATGTAAAGTAAAATTCTAGAAACCTCTATAATTATACTTATAGAAGCTTTACTTTCAATAAGTAAAATATTGCATCAACAGTTTTCTTGAACACAATTATTCTATTGCCACATTTAGGACATGACGTTATGCCTCTCGAGCACGACGTTTCTTACACAGTCACGTTTGGGACACGACGTTTTGCTTCTCGGGCACAACATTTACAAATTGTATATTTTGTATATACTGCATAAAAAAAATAGAAATTTTAATATGGTTACTACTTAAGTACACCTAGAAATTCCGTTATATTAAATGAAGATGTACCTTATTCATGAATTAAATTATTTATATTTTGATAGATTGATTTTACTCATATAAACTACTTAGGGTGGTTAGGGACCAGATAAAATTGCTGGATGCTGGACAACAAGTCACTTTTTATGAGGCCAGTAAATGGTGAAAGGCGGAGATTCAATAAACGTAGTGCTCCAGAGAAACGTCATGCCCGAGAGGAAAAGTGTCTGGCCCGAATAATTAGCGATAGAAATGTTGTATCCAAGAGGAAAAGTATTGGTATTATATTTGTATGTGGAAAGGTGGAACAATAAGTACTTTGAGACTCTTTTTTATTGTGTTTATTAAAAGTTCAAGTCAAATCGAATTGTCTTAATAAAAGTTATTTTATATATGATATTTATATTTATTGAGATATATCCAGTCACCATAGATATGAGACATCGTAACAGCTTTGCGATAATAGTTTAAGTACTTCTTAAAGATAATCCAATGATGGATCTGACACATTGCTCTTATGTTTCAGATAGGACTTCATATTGGATAATCATTTATAATAACCTCTTTGACAGGTACTTTTGTCTGGGTTCGTATATGATATTGGATATTAAAGTATCCCAAATACAACAGTCGGGCCCAAATAATAGCTGATTATCTTTATAAAAAAATCAAAACCAAAGAATCTTTTAAGTTGTGACTTTCTTTTCTGATTGGGAAATTAACGGTATTCTATCATTTTCTAGTTGTTTTGCTTCATTTTCTACTTGTTGTGTTTCGTTCTGGACTCATTTCTCTTCGATCTCCAGCCTTCTTTTCTCAAACATCATCTTGTCATTGCAAATGTCTTTTTGATGCTGAAGTTGCCTCTTGTAGAACTCTTCTTTTGCCTTGAACTTCTTCTGCATCAAATCAAAATGCTCACGGTTTATTTTGATTGACTCTTCTACAACATTAGAGATATTTGAGTCTACTGTTCTTTGGGCTTGCTTGGAAGGTCTTTGGTAATTTGAGGTCGCAGACAGATACTCAACTGGGAAAGTTGTCTTAAACTATTCAAAATCCTGAACATTGTAGATATTCTGAACTCCCTTGCCTCAATCAACTTCTACTTGAGTTGCTTCCTTATCATATTGGCGAGCCCTCTCAAACACATTGGAAACATCAGTTGGGTCCCCGTTTGACATTGGGAAGGGAGCTAAAGTTGATGGTCTGCTAATCGTCATATCCTTGAGATTGTAATAGTATATGCATCTTTTTTTACTATATCTACAGACAAAGACATAAAGTTCTTATTTATTACAAACTACTTTATTACTGATATATATATTAAGTTTATAAGTATATCTCTAAGTGTCTTTTCAGCTGCAGCTGTAGAATTGCCATTCTTGTCTACATTATTAAGAATTCCTTGACCGATTCCATTTATAAAATCAGTGGCATCCTTGAACTTGTTATGCAAGTATAGTATCTTGCTGCGGATATCACTGTTGGACTGGTAGATAATATCATTCTCAACTATTATAGCATTGATCTCTGAGCAAAGAGTCTCTTTTGTCTTTCCACTGGAATCTTCATCTTTCCAGCATTGGTAAGCCAGTTGATGAGAATTTGGATAGACAATGACTTATCCCTAACATTGTCATTGTTCCAGCATGTAAATCCTCTTTTTTGACTAGCAGCTATATGATATTATATTAGTATGTGGTGTATTTATAGAGACATATCTTTTACATACATGCTTCAGCAGAATTCTGAGTGCTCACGTTTATAATTAGAAGTATAAAGACAAGGAATATGCATTTACAGTTATGTATTTTTGTCTTATTTAAACTGATATTTTGTATAGAATATACACTTAATAATACAACACCTATAAATAATATTGAATCTTGATATCTTCATCTATATATATCTTTATCTATAGATATATTTGTCTATATATGTCTTGCGAGATAGATGTCTTCATCTATAGATAAAGAATCTATAGACAATTATCTAATTTAGTAAAATGTAGATTTTATATAATATTTAGGGCACTCAGTTGATTGTTTAGAGATTAGTTGTTATTGGCTTATATTTTTAACTCCCAAAATCAGAACAATCAAACATCTAAAGCTGCTGAAACATCTTGTTATATTATTGGCTTACTAAAACTATTGAGTGCGGAATATAATATCCGTTCTTTTTTAAAAAATAAAATATCTTTATAAGGCATACTCTGAAGTACAAGTGCTCCTAAACAAAATCACAGCACAATTCTTAAAGGTAAAAAATGACTTTGCAAAAATTTATGATTATAATTGCGAAATTCAACTATTGTATTGGGGCTTACATTTTTTTTACAAAAATAAACATTTTGCTTTTTAACTCTACACTAACTTTTTTTTATTTTTTTAATGATCATAAAAGTAATAATACTTTCTAACTTTGCTGCATATTAAATATCATTGTTACAAGCTAGTACTGCTACGTAGATGTAAACATCAGTGAAAGGATATTATCTATATCTTTAAAATCCTTAGTAACTAAAAATCACGTGATTTACCTATTCCCAATTTGGAACTTACAACCATCTTAAAATTCCTATCTTTTCTAAATCATATGACTTAGCAACTACCACTTTTCACCATCTTAAAATCCTTGTCTTCTCTAAATCGCGTGACTTAGTAACTGTCATTTACAACTCTGAAAATCCTAAAAAAAAATTAATAAAATCAATTGACTGAGCACTATTTGTCTATATTTAAAAAGACAAATAGAGAAAAAAACTATATAATTATGTGCCCATTAGAATAGAGCAGTAGGGAAGAGTTTTATATTAACTGTCTGTAGGATTCTGGGGTCCCCCCAGAGGGAGGGGAGGGGGGGGACCTCCCAGAGAGGGGGGGGAGTACCGCTCCCCTAGTCTATATCTTTAAAAAGTTGGAATACAAGCACGTGACTTAGAGTCTGTCTTTGAATTTATAATTTTATTCTCTAACTAATATTTTCATATTACTTTTCTTAAGAGCATAGAAAAATATAAAAATATAAAATTAATTATAATTATAATGTCTATATATCTAAAATCAATCAAAATTAGCAGCATCACATGATATACGAATTTGTCTGTAAAACATCTATTTCACATCTAAAATCTAGTACTTTTATCATGTTACATGATATACCAAGATATTAATCCCTTGAATTTACTTTATAAACTATTGCCAAAAAACTTATACAACTATCAAACCAAACTCTAACTTTGAAAAAAAACCAAAAAATAAAATGTCATCTACTCAATGTCATTGTGCTGCTTGCCATATGCTTGGACATAGCAGAAGTACTCATAAGCAATGTCTCATGAACCCAAAGAACATTTCTCTCCACATTCCTCAAAAGAGAACTAACGTAGATGAATATTCTGCAGAAAGTAGCCAAAGTAACTATTTATTTATACACTTATGTGTATTACTGCAAGTATTATATATATTTTTTAATAATAAATGTGTTTATAAAAAAATGGCTGCTGCCTTGAGAATAAGAAGTGAGCCTGTCCAAGACCAAAATTTGGACATAGAAACATCAACTTCTATTTCAGTTTCTGAGTTGACTGAATTTCCACTTGCAAATGAGACTATTACTGAAGTTCTTGAAGCAGTCATGGAAGAAGAGATTGAGGAGACTTCATCCGATGAAGAAGTGACTGGAAGAGAAGAAGAAGTCGAGGTCACTTCATCTGACAAAGAAGTGACTGGAAGAGAAGAAGAAGTCGAGGAGATTTCAACTGTGAATAGAGGATCAATTTTACCCATTGTTCTCACTGTAACAGAACTGATCATCGCCGAATTACAAGCAGATTTTGTCCAAACAATAACAGTAGCAGAGCAAGAGGATCTAGAAATCGAGGCAGAGGCTTGAATAATATTGCCCGACTTCCAGCTATTTCAGAACCAGCAGTTGATAACAGGGGAGATATGGATATCGAGTGTCGATTTTGTGGGGCAATGATATGGGCACATGAAAAAAACAGTCATTCTTCTTTAAGAAGCCCCACGTTTTCTATGTGTTGTAACAAAGGAAAGCATGTTCTCCCCCAAATTGAGCCAACACCTACAGGAATTGCTGAGCTTTTGAACTATAGAACACGTAATAGAAAGAAGTTTCTTGAAAACATTTGAAGCTATAATAGTATAATGAGCTTTACTTCTTTGGGAGCTAAAATTGATACCTCTGTTGGCAACAATATCAATGGGGCATACAACTTCTGGATTCACGGAACAATTTGTCATAGAATTGGGTCTATTTTGCCAGTGACAGAATCTGATATTGCTCACCCAAAATTCGCTCAGATCTATATTTATGATAGTGCTGCTCAGATAGATCAAAGACAGTACCATTCCCCACAATTGGAGAGAAGTGTTTTGGAGAAGATTCAGTTCATTCTCATGGAAACAAATCCATTCGTACATCTCTTCAGAACAATGGATCAAATTTCTCAGGAAAAGAGACAATCTATAGATCTCACTTTGCGTTTAGTAGCTGAGGGGCCTTGGGATCAAAGACGGTACAATGCTCCAACTGCAAGTGAAATAGCAGTTCTTATTATGAATAATGAAGAGGGTACTTCAAGAGACATTGTGCTGCACACCAGAGCCAACTTCCAACAGAACATCAATGAGTACCACCAATCTTATGATGCTTTACACTATGTGCTACTCTTTCCACATAGTGAAGATGGTTGGACTATTGATGCCAGCTCATTGTCAGGAGAGCATGTTACAATAATGCAATGATACTTAAACCGTTTGATGTATCGACGCAACACACAGCACCTCCTCCATCTTTTTGGCCGTCTCTTTCAACAATATATTGTTGATATGTACGCCAAAGTTGAGCACAATCGGCTGCACTTCATCACCAGCAATCAAAATCGTCTCCGTGTAGATCTTTATAGTGGAATTCAGAATGCTGTTATCCATAACAATTGTAATCTTGCAAATCTTGGAAAGAGAGTTATTCTTCCATCTTCTTTTATTGGTAGTCTCCAGTATACGGCTCAACTTTATCAAGATTCAATGAGTATTGTGCATCGTTTTGGCAAGCCTGATTTGTTTATAACTTTCACTTGCAATTCAAAGTGGTCGGAAATCACAAATTCTCTGTTGGCTGGGCAAAAAGCTAATGACAGACCAGATCTTTGTTCTTGGGTTTTCAATATAAAGCTCAAAGAGCTTATGATTGACCTTACAAAAAAAATATTCTGGGGAAAGTTTTAGCCTTTATATATGTCATTGAATTCCAAAAGCACGAACTTCCTCATGCCTACATTCTTTTGATTTTGCGACCACAAGATAAATCAAAAACAATAGAAGATTTTGACAGAATAGTTTTGGCTGAAATCCCAGATTCTGAAACTGAGTTATTGGCATATGAAACAGTAAAAAAATGCATGATGCATGGCCCATGCGGAAAGAAATATCCAAAAGCACCATGCATGAAGAATGGGATCTGTTCAAAGAATTATCCTAAAAAGCTTTGCAATGAGACTAGCAATGGTGGAAACAGATATCCTATTTATCAATGCAGTCAAAATAGAAGAGTTATTAGAAGAGGGCCAAAGAGTATAGATAATAAATGGGTTGTTCCACACAATAGATACATATGTGCAAAATATAATGCTCATATAAATGTTGAGATTAGCACCTCTGTTTCTGCTGTAAAATATCTCTACAAGTATGTATATAAAGGATATGACTGTGCAATGGTCCGTGTGCAGCCTACATCCACCAATTCTGCTCCACAACAACAACAAGACCATGTAAACAAAGTTAATGAGTTTCTTGATGCTTGATATGTCTCCGCTTCTGAAGCATGCTGGAGAATATTTTCTTTCAAGCTTCATCAAGAGTATCCCAGCCATCAACGACTTTCAATCCATCTGGAAAATGCCCAACCCATATATTATAATCCATCTTCTAACCCAGAGGATGTTGCAAATTCCAGAAAAAACACTACTTTAATGGGATATTTTGACTATAATGCTACACACCCATCATCTGAAAAACTTTTTTACGTCGACTTTCCTTCTCTTTATGTATGAAATACAAAAGAACGAAAATGAACAGCATGTAAGAGGTTTGATAAAGGAACGATTGGCAGAGTTTACACAGTGTCTCCAAGAGATATTGAAAAATATTCATTACGATTACTGCTGCATAATGTTAAAGGGGCCAAAAGCTTTGAAGACATATGTACAGTAGAAGGATGTGTGTATGAAACAAACCAAGCTGCATGTCGTGCTCTGGGATTACTTTTGAATGATGATGAGTGGAGTAACTGTATGGAAGAGGCAGCAGCTCATCAGATCCCATTTTCTTTACAAAGACTCTTTGCTATTCTTTTGATTTTCTGTGCATTATCAGATCCTTTCTCTTTGTGATTTGCTCATCGCGATTTTATGATTGAAGATTATCTTCATTTGACAAGAGAAAGTAGTGGAACTCCTGCGTTAGCCCCCACACAAGATATGTTTGACAGATGTTTATGGGATATCGAAAGTCATCTATCTGCCAACTCTATGTCTCTCATGTTGTTCACTGGATTTGTTCTTTCACCAATGCCTGACATCCAGCACTTTAGTCTAAATGGGCAAGATGTTCAAGCCATCATACAAGAACAAAAAGATTTATGTGATCAAGCTCAGCTTTTGCCAGATCCAGATACATTGACATTCAATAATTTACAAAGACGTGTCTATACAACAGTATTAAGTGCAATTGAAGAAAACGTGGGAACCCCAAGATTGTACTTTGCCAATGATCCAGGTGGGATAGGAAAGACATTTGTCTTTAATGCCTTGCTTCAAAAAACTCGCCAACAAGAAAAAATTGCTCTTGCAGTAGCAACAAGTGGAATTGCTGCATTGCTGTTAGATTGTGGGCATACAGCACATTCTAGGTTTAAGATTCCAGTGCAAGTTGATCTTAACTCCTTATGCTCCATCAACGCAAACTCGCAAACAGCACAACTTATTAGAAGAACGGAATTGGTTATCTGAGACAAAGCTTCTATGATTAGTAAAGATGTTTTTAATACTGTAAGCAGATCCATGCAAGATATAATGAAGGCTGTCGATCCATTGCTTGAAAACATTCCATTTGGAGAGAAGTTGTTTAACTGTGGAGGCGATTTTCGGCAGGTCCTTCCTGTTATACCCAAGGCAACAAGAGCTCAGGTTGTAAGCCAATATATTAAGAAAGCATCTGCATGGAGAAATGTAAAAACCTTGCGGCTTACAACAAACATGCAAATTGCCCAAGCAAATAATGAACAAGAAACATTAGAGCTTAGGGAATTTGGAGCATTTCTCTTGCAAGTTGGTAGTGGTTCTGCCCACACAACAGGCAGTGATGACACCATTCCAATTCCGCCCCATATGTTACTTTCTGGATGTAATCCTGCTGATCTGGCCAAAGCAGTTTTTCATGATCTCTCCTCTAATGCAGCCAACCCTCATTTTCTCATGGGCCGTGCTTTGCTTACTCCTAAGAATAAAGATGTCAATAAACTCAATGATATTCTTCTGAGCCAGTTTCCTGGAGAGGCACAAGAGTTTAAGAGTGTTGACCAGGGAATTGATGAAGATGGTCAGTTGACATATCCAGTTGAGCTACGAAATACCATTGATCCTGGATCCCTACCACCTCACTCACTGTCCTTAAAAAAAGGATGTCCTATCATCCTTCTTCACAATCTTGACCCAAAAAACGGCCTCTGTAATGGTACATGCCTGATTTGCAACTCTTTTGGAACATCTGTCATCAGAACAACAATTGTGACTGGATTCAATGCCGGGCAAGTATCTCTTATTCCAAGAATAAAGCTTAATCCATCTGGATCAAATGGTGAAATTGAATTCCAGCAGTTCCAATATCCAGTTCGTCTTGCATTTGCAATGACAATAAACAAGTCTCAAGGTCAAACTCTTGAGAGTGTTGGATTATATCTCCCTGCCCCAGTATTCTCCCATGGCCAGCTGTATATTGCTCTATCCCAGGTCAGAAAACCTTCTACAATCAAAATAATGCTTGATACACCAGCAAATTCCAACAAAACGGCAAATACTGTATTTACAGACAATGTTGTATTTAAGGAAGTCTTTGACATTTAGTAAAAAATTATATATAATATACACTATAAACTTATCTAACCAATTTTTTTTGAATAATAAAACATTTATAGATATCCTTTCTTTTCATATAATTCACTTAAATAAAATGTTCTTATTAATTGTGCTATACGGTACTTAGACTTCCAATAGGGAAGGGTTTTATATTAACTTTCAGTAGGCTCTGAGGCCCCCCTGCCAGGGAGGGGAGTCCATGTGGCCCCCCGGAAGGGAGGGGGGGGAGCACCACTTCCCTAGTAAATATTTATAAGTCTTCATACTAAACATAAATTAAAAATAAAAAATAAATAAATAAATAATGTTCAGCATACAAAATATCATTTAATCTAATACATAGTCAAGACAAGACATGATAAATAAGCATACAATACTCAGTCGAATTACTTTATGAGACTATTTGCACTGTGTTCTGACATCTGCTGTGCAATTTAATCTGGCAATATATTTTCATTTGGAGAAAGGCATGCATAATATCTTTTAAGGGGCCATTTTATTAAAACTGCAGAGAATTTCAAATTTCAATAATAACAATAATTGAAAATGTCTTCTACTGAGAAATGTTGTACTTCATGCAAGCTTATGGGTCATAGTCGTAAATCCAGTGTTCTTTGTTCTTTGTATAAGAAACGAAATACACTTTATATCCCTCCGAAAAGAACAAATGAGAATATTTCAATTGAAGAAGAATTTCCTGCAGAAAGTAGTAGATATAATACTAAAGAATTAAAAAAGGAATAAGAATTATAAGAGTCTAATTCAATTGATCTACTATTCATATATTTAGCTGCTTCATTGAGAGTAAGAATAGATTCAGTTGAAAAACAATAAATAATTGTGGACACAGTTGTTGATCCAACTATTATTCTTGCTGAAGAACCTACCAGTGAGCATGAGGAAGAAATCATGACAATAAATGAAAGCACTGCTACCCCTCATTGTCCAAGCTGTTTGGGAACAAATTATCTTCGAATAACTAGCCTGATGTGTCCTAACAATGTACAGATACCGGTACAAAATCAGAATCCTCAAAACCAGAATGTTGCCAACATTGCCAGACTCCAAAATATCTCTGAGTCAGAAATTGATAGCAGAGGGAATATGGATGTTGTCTGTAGATTTTGTGGAGCATTGATGTGGTTGAAAGAGAAGGACACTGATTTGTTTATCTGCAGATCGAAATTTAACATGTGCTGTGACAAGGAAAAGTATGTTCTTCCTTCTCTTGAGCCAACACCACCTGGAATTTCCAAGCTTCTAAATTACAGGACATCCGATGGGAAAGATTTTCTCAGTAAAATCAGAGGCTACAACAGCACCTTAAGCTTCACATTGCTGGGAGCTAAAATTGATAACTCTGTGGCAAATAACTAAGATGGTGCGTACTGCTTCAGAATACATGGCACTATATGTCACAGAATTGGGTCTATTTGTCCATCAAGAGCCCAAGATATTGATCACCCTTAACTTGCTCAAGTATACATATATGATCCAGCATCACAAGCCCAGCACCATTGCCATCATGCTCCATACTTGAAAACTGATATTCTGGAGAAAATTCAATCGATTCTCATAGAGACAAACTCTTTTGTTTCTCTGTTCAGACCAATGGATCAAGTATCACAGAAGAATGGACATGTAGAAGATGTTGCTATATGCTTGGTTGCTGAAGGTCCCCAAGATCAAAGAAGATATAATACAACAACTGCTGATGAGGTTGTTATTCTAATTATGAATAATGAAAGAGGTTCTTCTAGAGACATTGTACTGCATACACAAACCAACCAGCTACAAAAAATAAATGAGTATCATAGATCATATGATGCTCTTCATTATGTCTTGCTCTTCCCTTCTGGTGAGAACGGATGACAATTGAATCAAAATCTTTGTCAGAAAAAAGCATTAGTGCTATGCATTAGTATTCCAGCCAACTTATGTACCATCCCAATTCTCTCCATCTCCTCCATCTCTTTGGCCGACTTTTTCAGCAATTTGTTGTAAACATATATGCAAAGATTGAACATAACAAAATAGACTTTCTTGCCAGTAATCAGAACTGCCTTTGAGTAGACCTTTACAGTGAAATACAAGATACTATTAATCTTGAGGATAACAATTTTACCAACATTGGAAGATGTGTCATCCTTCCTTCTACTTTTATTGGTAGCCCCCGTCACATGGGCCAGCTCTATCAGAATGCAATGAGTATCGTATGCCATTTTGGCAAGTCAGATCTTTTCATCACATTCACCTGCAATATGCATTGGTCTGAAATCACAAATGTACTTTTAGCAGGTCAAAAAGCAGCAGACAGACCAGATCTTTGCTCCCGTGTTTTCAATATGAAGCTTAAAGAGCAAATGAACGACTTGACAAAAAAAGATGTTTTGGGGAAAGTCAAAGCCTTTATATATGTCATAGAGTTTCAAAAACGAGGACTCCCGCACGCACACATTCTTCTGATCCTATCTAGCCATGATAAACCAATGATAACAGAAGACTATGACCTTATAGTTTCTGCTAAATTTCCTGATCCAGTCACAAAACCCTTGGCCTATAGAGCTGTCTGCCATAGTATACTATACGGTTCATGTGATATAAGGTACTCAAAGGCACCATGCATGGAAAATGGTAAATGCAAAAAGAATTTTCCAAAAGATTTTTGTGATGAAACAGTCGATAATGAACCTGGATATCCAAAGTATAAAAGAAGAAATAATGAGATGACAGTAGTCAGAGGCTCAGCATCACTGGACAACAGATGGGTAGCTCTGCATAATTTATATTTGTGTGCAGAATATAATGCCCACATCAATGTTGAAATCTGTACTTCTGTATCTGCTGTAAAATATCTATACAAATATGTGTATAAAGGCCATGATTGAGCTATAACAAAAATTTAATCAGCCAGTATCAGTACCACCACCACCAATACCAGCATTAATATGACTAATATTCAGCAAGAAGCTGTAAATGAAGTCAATGAGTTTCTGGATGCTTGCTATGTATTGGCCTCTGAAGCATACTGGAAAATTTTCTTATTTAAACTGCACCAAGAGCACCCAACCCACCAAAGACTAGCACTCCATCTTGAAAACTCTCAGCTAGTATATTTCTATGATTCTATAAATCAACATCAATTATCAAATGCAAACACAAACACAACATTGACAGGGTGGTTTTCATATAACACTCACAATATAACAGCATGTGAATATCTGTATATAGATTTTCCAACTCACTTCGTTTGGTCAAAGAAAAACAAAAAATGGACAAAACGCAAAACATCTAACAGAGAAACAATTGGCAGAATATATAAAATATCTCCAAGAGATCCAAAAAAAAAATTCTTAAGAATACTGAGTGGGTATTGTTTGGGCACAAGCATGGTCTTAGACGGCGTCTCTTCAATTTGTAGTTGGAGAAAGACACAGAGTAGAATACTTTCTTTTTGGGAAAAAATTGAAAATCAGATCTTTTTGTGTAGCAGTTTTACTAAGTTTTTTTAAGCAGAATTCAACTTTTTGAAGTGTATTAGGGAAGCTTGAAACTGACAAGATACATTATTATTTTTGATAAAGATTGTTAGGGAGAATCATATAAAAGGTATTATGAAATAATAATATTAAATACAAAGATATAATGATCATATTATATTAACTTTAAAAGCATAAGATAAAAACTTTATTGAAGAATTGTATAAAATTATAAAAAAAAAAGACTAAATTAGATGGAAAGTATTAAATATGTATGTATGTATGCATGGGATGTTTTTTTAGAAGGTAATGCTGCTATCAGCAATTCTTTTTGCAAGTTCATTTAAAGATATCTTTAAATCACGGCGCTTATTCTCAACAAGCAGAGCAACTTCTTCTTCTGTCAAATGTCTTTCTCTAGCAAGCCGTTCCAACTCATTGTATATATGAACTCTTCTGCTAAAGAATCGTGATTCTGTTCTGTTATCACTGTGGATTCTCCACTTTGCCCTGAAGTTCTGTTCAAGAAATCTAATTGATGAGCTCCCAGATATTCCAACAGAATATTCGCGCCACATATCTGTTACAGTTAGAATTTTTTGGCTCATTTTATAATATGGTGGTATCTCTTTATTGTTGTCTGGATTTGTAACTTGGGTAAAGCTTGAGGGAGCAGACAGGGCAGACGGGACTGAGGGACCAAGGGAAGCAGAAGTAACAGAGGGAACAGAAGGAGCAGTGTAGCCAGAGGACGCGGGAGATTGTGTCTGTAAGACATTTTCAAGGCATTGTTGGATTTGAGAAGGATCATTGCATAGACGAAACGAAGCTTGTAAAAAGGTTTCAACTAGTACATTTCTAGTCTCTAGGCCTATGCTTCTGGCATTTGCAAATTCAAATTGGTTTTGGGCTTGCATTGTATTGAAGGATCTGACTATTGCATCAAATCTGGCTCGCATAGCAGCAGCTATCTCTGGTGCAACAACTTGAATATGGTCACTCACTTGAAACTTCTCGGTTGATTCACCGATGGCACCAGAATGTTGTGCTTCAAACTCTTGGTATAGGCTTGTTGAAAATATTTCACTTATCCACAAGTAATGGTTTGGGTACTTCTTTTGTAAAACCACAGAGTCCTATTTTTATAAATTATAAAAGAGGACCATTTATCCAAGCACTATTGCTATTTTCTTACCTGAAGAAAAATGATTCTTAAATAGGCCAAAAGATCCAAAAAATTGAGACCAGCAATATCATCTTCAACTTCTTTCTTATGAAATTTAGCTTTCCATGATTCAATGCTTGGAAATATCATTTGTTGCAACTCAATTGGGGGAATGATTGTGGCACGGTTAAGGAAATAGTCTCTTCTGTGAATAGAAAACCTGGCTAGAACCTTGATTGCATCAACAGAAAGACCAGAAAGATAATATCCCACCATTTGGTCTTATCCCCATCTACCAACTTATATTTGTTGATCACCAGAGACGTCTTGATGGGATACCATGTTGATGGCACTCTTTCAATTGATATGGATAACCTTAGATGAGCTGATCCCAACTACTTCAAATGCCAACTTGTATGCTTTTGATTGCTCATCGTAACTCATTGGTTTGCTTTTGTTTTGGCCAGGAAACAAGTAGCTGTTTGTACTATGTTTTGCGTGTAAAAAAATCAACAAACGGTTTGTTTTCATTGTGGAATTTGGAAAAAAAATGTTGAGCTAGTGCACTAATAGGACATAATTCTTCATTGGCGTGGCAAAGAGCAAATCCGTATTGGATTTTTTCATTCTTGTTGGTTTTTCCATATGTAATTATAGCTACTAATGCAACACATGGAGAAACATCTTGATCTTCTAGTTCTATTTTGAAAAGGTTGGGATATTGAGTACCAAGGGCAGTTTCACTTCTCATCAACATTGCATGACTCATAAGGAAACAAAGACGATTTCTAACTCCCACTGTACTATCTTGCTCAAGGAAGTACTGACTGAGAAGAAGAAGTTCGTTTTTTGTATATCTATTGTTGAGTGTGTTTTTTTCTCTGTCTTCATACTCGACTCTCTTGCACTTTGTTTTCTTCTTTGTGCTTGTGTCTAGAAACTGTCTTACAATTGGTCCTCTAAGATGGGGGTTCTTGTTCAAGTTCAAAGCTACTTGCTGGTGATAAATGTCTGTTATTGCCTTAACGTAAGCCTGAATTGATTCTTTTCCAAGAGGAACAGGGGTGTCATCATCATTTCTCTTAAACTTGCGGTCACGAACCATGACAAAATCAGTGAGAAAGAAGACGAATTTTTCATCAGAGACAATCGTGCCATCAGCAATTTTTTTTTCAACACACCAATTCTAATTTTCATATATTACATTAGATAAATGAAAAAATAGTGACATATTTAATCATGAAGAAGTGTTACTTTATTCAACTTACCATTCACTATTTCTGCTTTGCTAGATATGCATGAGTTGTGTTCTTGGGGTGGAACAGCTGGTTTTTAGAGACAATCATCTCACTGTTTTGCTGCATAGTCAGCCGGTTTTCCATGTTGTGCTGATAGTATTTATTGTTGATTACATTGGTTTGGGTAGAGGAGCTGGCTTCTGTGTAGTTCATGATGAAAATGTTGGGGGTGTTTTATTATAAATAGTAAGGATGTAAAGAAAGAAAGAAATTGTCTTGTATTTATACTTTTTGATATTAAATTATGGCTCAATGTTATATTCAAATGTATCAATCAATGTAGTGAAAATGTAATCAGATCAAGACGTGAGCTGTCAAATAGTTAAAGCCTTGACATTCCAGCCACCATTTGTTAACATTGATTCCTGAAAGTCATTGTACTACACTTCCAAAAATAAGTATTCTATATCTAAAAGACAAGTACATTGTAGCTATCTTTAGACTTTCCTTTCTTGTACACACACCCGCCACAGCTTCTATTTTTTATAATTAACTACCCATCAAGTCTATAAAGACAATATATAGTCATTGGCAGATATTTATTATATAAATATCAAAATTTCAACACATCTTTACTATCAATTATTTCTTTTAAATCATCTATATATGTCTTTTGTGTTTTTTATTAAAGCCAATTTAGTATATGAATACCACTTTTTTCTCCAAAAGAAAATTGTTGTGCTACTAATTCCTATTAAGTCCCTATTTTATATAGTTTATTGGTCCATTTAAATGTCTCCATGATTTTAGACCCAAACCTTGGATTACTTTGACTAATTCTTGCAATTTACATAGAAAAAAAAACAATTGTGAGTATTACTCACTTTTTTTCCACTCTCCGATATGAAAAAAATTGGACGGCTTGAGACATGCGGGGACCTCAGGTCTGTATACTTCCAGATAAACTGTGTCAGAGCAATATGAGGCTAATTTAGTAGGAAGTCCTAAAGCTCTAGTATAAAAGAGAAAAGAATAGCTAAGAGCTAAAGTATGATTTATGACTTGATATCATAGTTGTAACACCAACACTAGTTAAGCAGTAAATACACTCTAATAACCAAATATTGTAAAGGAAGAAATCCTTAAGAAACTAAGATGTAATGACAAGAGCAGATTGTGTTTTCTTATAAAAAGGGACACTTTTTATTTATGAATAAAGAACAGCTTATATATAGTCTCAAAGTATTTCTATACGTCTACATTATCAAATTTATTATTTTTCTATTGTTTCATACCTGAAATATCACACGCAGTTAACACTGTAGTAAATGGCAGACATTATAACTCCGCAACTATATAATTTCTACAGTCACAGAGTTATAATGTCTGTTAATAGAATCTTGGCTTTTAGTAAATTAAAAGTATTTACAGTGAATACTATTTATAGGAGTTCAAATTACTTTTTTTTAATCCAATAAAATGTTTTAAAATAGTAAGATTATACCATTTTTAGATAAATATTTCCCTTTTTATAAAAAATTTGGAGAATGCAATTCGTTGAATTCCAGATTATTTTTTTCTAATCCAATCAAATAAGCTAAATATAGTATCACTATATCTTTTTTTAGGTATATCTATTCTTCTTATAATTGGTCCAGCAAATGCATGATGTTTTAAATGAAAATATTTTTTATTAAAAAAAACCTTGAAACTGAAAAAAGACATAAAAAACGATGGAAAAAATAGAAATGAAATTAAGAGAAGTATATTAAAAAGAAGTGTAAATAATATACATTATACGTGAAAAGCCTATAGTTTGATTTCATTAATTAAATTAATTAAATTAATTAATATCATTGATATTTTTACTCAGTTGCTAAATATAATTTCTTTTATAAAGTATTACTTGGATATAGATTTATTAATTTACTGTTATTTAAAGAAGTATACCTTTCTTTTCTTTCTTGCGTCATTTATCACAGTTCTCCATTTTTGAGAAAGCATATGACGGACTGCCCATGAGTTTTTAAATCTATTAAGGGATATATTCTTCTCCAAGGCTTTTTTCTCGACCTTGTGAACAAGATAATTCTTCTGAAAGGACGTTAAGTTACCCCATGAAAGAATAACATCCTTCTTATTAATAAGTGCATCGAATGTGTTGTTTATCACATGAAGCACAATTTTTCCTGTAATATAGTACATGTCTGCACCAGTCTGTGGATTTCCTTTACCTAAATACAATGGCATTGTATTTTTATCCCTTTGGCAGATAAAGCGCTTGACTCTGAACATGTGTTTTTATCAGGCCTTGGGATATCTCAACTGTCATTGTTGCCAATGTTTTGCCCTGACTGGGCCTCTCTCGACTCAACACATTGTTCATCTCTTCTGTACGTCCCTCCAGAAGTACCCAAGGAGCTGAAAGCAGAAACACTTTCAGATACAACCCCTTCAAAAGTGGTTTGGTTATTGTTTGTTTGTGGGTTTTTAATTGTCAACATTTTTGTGTGTAAATAATGAAGGAGTAAATAATTAAATTTTGAAAATGTTAATTAAAATATATTTTTCACAGTCATAATTATGCTTAGAAACAATAAATTACTGTATAAGGATACGATTTTAATGAAAAGCAATTTTTAAAGACATAATGTATATAATAATATCCGTATAAAACAATAAACTTTTATATCACAAAACTTATACTCTTGATACTTTTTTCTTTACACTATTATTTGTAGTCTACTCAAAACAAAAGATGAACACAAACACTTCTGCAACTCGTATTTCTGGAAGCGACAGTGACATTAGTGCAACTTATTATATAGATATTGCACAAGATTTTGTTGCCCTTGCTCCTTCTCTCCAGGAAAGAAACCAATCGCTGTTTAACAGTGCCAATCAAGCCTCTTCAGACGAAGTCCATGGTCGAGAAACAGCACAAGAGGCTTTCACTCTTACTCTCTACCAACGGGAAAGAAACTAAGATGTGATTACCAGTACCAACATGGCTTTTTTGAATGTAGTCCACGATCAAGACATTGGTAGAGCCGAAGAAAATGATTTTGAAGCATTCATGGCTCCGGAAAGTGTATATAGTATTAGTAATTCAGTAGATGTCGAATTCAACAATGATTATACTGAAACCAATGAAGCTGAATACAATGATAGTGATAATAGCAATGACTATTTGTATGGTAAGAGTAAAAAACAAAAGTTATAACAGACTTATGAGGTTTAACGGTTGGAGAATTTATTTATATATACATATACGTGTTACAGAATCTGTTCATAGATATTCGCGTATTCGCAACCCAGTAAATATAAACACTCTTCTAATTGAGTCTGATTTTGTTACCAAGAACGTGAACCAAGAGTCTTACATCCCTTTTTATGAGCCTAATACATACGCAGAGGCTGCTACCCTAAAGTTCTTCTCTATGTTTGTTGAGAATAACGTATCTCACAATGTTTTTGACAAGTGTATTAAGATTGTAAATAAATATATGGCAGAGCATGGATTGCGTAAGTATATAATTAAAGATGAATTATTTATATAGAAGCTTACCATCATTTTAGCTGCGACAAATGCACTCCTGTCGTATTACAAGATGGACAAGATATTGAAGGATAAATACACTGTTTGTACAGCCACTTATGACATGTGCATGGAAGGTTGTGTCCATTTCCGTGATGTAGAAGCCAGTAATCTGATAGACGAGAAAGAACAGTGTCCTCACTGTGGTAGCCAACGGTTCAGATGTGAGAGAGATACTCTGGTCTCTGTGCAGACTTTCAAGGTTGTGCATCTCTCGCAACAACTGAGATTCAAGCTGGGGAATAGTCAAGAACATGCCAAAATGGCATATGGTAGAAGCCATATCATGGGTAGTCGTTTTGGTGTGTTGTCAGATGTGTTCGACGGTGGTGCTGTCTGCAGACTGTGTGAAGGCAGTATAGTTTGCCAGGATGACATCTTGGTTACCATGTTCATTGACCAGTTCAACCCCTTTGATGATACCAAGATGTTGGCAACTATAATTCATGTTGTCAATCTAAATATCGATTTAAAAGAAAGGTATAATATAAGACATTATATATAAATATACTAATAAAATATATTTAGATATGAGAGCGACAACATGATGCAGCTGGCAATTATACCTGGACCAAAACACCCAAGGGATATAGGGTCCTTCCTTGAGCCAATCATCAAGGATTTTCGTATGCTGGCCACTTCGGGTATCCAGATTCAGACTGTTGCCGGACAAATTAATGTAAAGGTTCATCTTGTCATGGCAACTAGTGATAAGCCAGCCGTGTCAGACTTGATGGACCTGGCCCATCACAATTCTTTCTTTGGATGTTGAGCTTGTCTTTCCAAAGGTGTTTCCAAACATCACACGATGTGTTTTTTTGGTGATGAATTGCCTGTTCGTATGAGAACTGTAGAAAGTCTCCATCAATTCGAGGGAAATCTAAGTACTTAATTATTAAATTATTAAAATATTAATACTTTCTTTTTAGAGTTACAGTGTCAATGGTCCAAATGTTTTCAGGGATCTTCCTACACTGACTAGTTCTGCTTTCTTTGGGCTCAATGAGATGCATCTACTTGAACATGATATAGGCAAACAACTATACAAAGCATTGGGTGGAAAGTTTCAGATCAGTCCTGAGATCGCAGACAATGGAGCCCAGCAACAATAGCAGCAACAACAGCAACAGCTACAGCTACAGCAACAACAGCAAAGCATATATACATTTGCCCTAAATGTCAGGCTTAATCAGATTGACAGATCAATTACCAAGTCCAGGGCAGACATTACCACAATATTTACTGTTAGTTGGCAATCGCTGGAGGAAACAACCGGTCGACAGAAGGCAGTCAACTGGTTGGACTTCCTTCTGTTTGTTGTGCCAATGGTGGTGGTAAACAACTTTGTCCTTGCCAAAACCAGAAATGCTGTGCAAGACCTGGTAAAGGCCTGCGCTATTGCCCAGCAGTGGAAAGTGACAGAGAGAGAAGTCAACATTATGGAAGAGTAAGTCAATAGCATATATATTAAACAATGTTTTAATCACTTTTATAGAGCAATTTGTCACTGGCATATATTCCTTCGTCGCGAAGTCGCAGAAAAAAGATTAAAGCCCACAATTTTTGTGATAAACTAGCACATGCTGGCTCATCTTAGCTACATGATGAGAGAGATGGGCCCACTGCGGGCATAAAGCTGCCACCTGATTGAACGCACCATTAGTGAATACAGGGCAGCAATTGGGTCTTGGAAGGAACCAGGGAAAAATATGAAAAACATCCTGTTCCATAAGGCCAGGGTCAAACATTGCCTTGGTGGTTGGGCCTCCCATAGAAGACCAACAGACAGGAGAACCAGCAACTTCGAAGCTGCAAGTAATGATATTGCTGGCCCCCAACTTTGGTTGAACCCAACCAGAAAGTCTTTGGCTGTTGTAGCAGATGAGTGTGGAATGAACTACCACAATCTAGTTAGTTCATTAGCATGTATTTGAGACCAAGACAGCATGTTTATAGTTGAAGAAACCACCGACGTGGTTTGCACCACAAAGATGTAGAAGGACGATGTGGTATACAGAGTCCAATCTTTATTTGAAGGCAGGCATGTTTGAGCCAATGATCTTGCTGTTCTCGAACACCTGAATGAGTAAGTGTAATGAGTTATGTTTTATGGTGTTATATTATTAATCACGTTTCAATTAATTTTTTCAAAGGTATGGATCTGTTCACAAATTCTTTTCTCAATCTGTCTTGGAAGAGATCAGGCTCTTTGCCATTGTCGACTGTCTGCGTGGCATCTGGCCTAACAATGAGGGGAAGTTTCCTGAGTGGGAAAATCTAACACCCGGTGAGATTAAAGTGGTGGAGATGAAGTCCATCACAGGGATGGCTGATCTCATTCACGACATCAACAATGAAATCATTAGACATGTGGTATTTCCTTATCCATGTTATTACGTAGTTTTTTTCTTCTTCTTTTTTTTTCTATATATGCAAATATAAATCCTTTTTTTTTAACCTAATTACTCACTACTGTGAAGTACATTGACATGGTTAATTATTTGAAATCAGAGTTGATACTGAAACTCAAGTTGAATATATATTTAGTTAATTGGTTGCGTTTCTATCTCTGACAATTTGGGAAGAGAAAAAAAAATATAGCCCTTGTATTTTTATCAGAAATGGCTATTCAATTTAAAAATAAGAAAATAAAATAAAATAATGGCTCCATGAGACAAAAATAAATTTAAAGCTTTCTAAATATAAAAAAATATTTGGTAATTGAAAAAACGGCTTTTTTCTTCCAAATTTGACAGGTTGTTTCAAATAATCATATATTTTTTTTTACAGTGTAAGCTTTGTCCACACTATATATGCTTTTTTTGTGCTGCTTATTGCATATGACATCACAAGATTAATTAATTTTTTTGTTTCTGTCAGGTGAGCCACATTTCGGTTTATTTGTTCATTTATTATTGTTGGAGCACTATTCTATTTAATGGTGTTATATATCAGCACCAAAGCAAGTAGTCACTTTTGACAACAATTTTAGATAAGTAAGAATAGAGACAATTAAATCATAGGTGCAAATTTCTATATTTAATTTTTGAAGACTATGATAGCATAGACAATTTGAATATTATCTAGAAATATAAAATAGTGATAAAATATAATAGTCTCACTGCAGTCTCTCTACAAATAATAATGTCATAAAAATGTTGTATTTGCTAAAACAAAATAAATTTAATAATAATAACAAAAACAAAACAAACTTTTTCTTTTCTCTTTTTTTTATCTTAAACTCATGTTTTTCACTTTTTTTATAAATATATATAATATAGATTATTCAATATTTTAGATATTTTAAAAATACAAGAAACTATTTTTGCTGTGGAATAAGATCAACAATAACTTTAAAAAGAGGAAGAGAAGACAAATCTAGAACTTTCTAATATATACAACAATATGCACAACCAAACAACTTAAAAGCTAACTTCAATCTATGATATAAAAAACTATAAAAGAAGGCAAAGTATACAAACTAATATAAAATTATATAAAATAATAGTGAGTTAATTCCAAGATAATTATCTAATATAAAAAATATAACTCTGAGACATATATATAAAATGATAAATCATAATCTTAGGATTCAAGCAAATAAAAAATTAAGATAACTCTTAGCACATGTGATCATTTGGTCTGTAATGACTTAGCTCTCCTTTATTCTGTACAAGTTATATAACTAAAGCAAAACTGAAACTCTATATTGTAAAAAGATAAAGACTATATATACTAGATATACATTTTTTTCAAAAAACGGCATGAAGTTTACAAAATTTTATAAAAACTGGACATATATTGTGGTACTTCAGGTACAAAACAATAGAAAAATAAAATATTTGATAATAAAGACGTATAGAAATACTTTGAGACTGTATATAAGTTGTCCCTTTTTATAAGAAAACACAATCTGCTCTTGTCATTACGTCTTAGTTTCTTAAGGCTTTCTTCCTTTACTATATTTGGTTATTAGAGTGTATTTATTGCTTTGTGGTGATCCAGACACTCGGATGTTGGATTTATCACATATAAGAACATATTCATATTGGGATAGCGTAGTAGCTATCATCTTGTCAGTATAAAATATATATAAACAATTAAGTAATCAGCCCAATAATTATTACAGTTAGTATTGTAGATAATATCTTAAAGATTGTTAAGATAATTATATCATACTGCCGGGTAAACTGTGTCAGATCGATATGGAGCTAATTTAGTAGGAAGTCTTAAAGCTCTAGTATAAAAGAGAAAAGAATAGCTAAGAGCTAAAGAAGTACGATTTATGACTTGATGTCATGATTGGAACACCGACACTAGTTAAGCAGTAAATACACTCTAATAACCAAATATAGTAAAGGAAGAAAGCCTTAAGAAACTAAGACGTAATGACAAGAGCAGATTGTGTTTTCTTATAAAAAGGGACACTTTTTATTTATGAATAAAGACAACTTATATACAGTCTCAAAGTATTTCTATACGTCTCTATTATCAAATATTTTATTTTTCTATTGTTTCGTACCTGAAATACCACATTTTTTACTTTGAATTCTCGAAATGTCTCAACAATCCGCTGTCAACTCTACTATTGTTTCTGGTGAAGAAACCGCCCTTGTCAACTCTGGTGTCATTCCTCCTCCTTCTGCTGCTGGTTCTGCCGACCACGATGGTGATACCATGATGACTCCCTTGTGTTCTGAGGACGGTGCCTTTGATTCTGAAGAAGGTTCTTCTGGTTCCGATGCTGACCATTCTGGTTATGAGGGTGCCAATTCTCCTCGCATCTATTTAGGTAACTCTGGAGTCAGAGTTAACAATAACCTTGTGGCCACCATGGAAATGTTGCTGGCTTCTGCTGAGGAGGACCTCAACGCTAAGAAGGGCAACTACTACGCCGCTCTAGGCCACTACTTGGGTGTTTCCAAGAGAGATCCCACCTTTACTGCTGCTAAGTCTGCTTCCAAGGGTGCCAAGGAAGCACAAGAACTGTTTGCTGAGGCTGAGCAAATCCTCAAGGACCTCAAGGCTTCCACTGCTCCTGCGTCTAAGCCTCATGACAAGAGAAGCACTCTGGTTCCCAGTAACCTACCTTTTCTCCAGCTTCGTTCTGAGGGTCCTCTGGTGAAGGCCAATCGCAATGTGTTCGATTCGGTGTATGACTTCTGCCAGGAGTTTACCACAGTCCTGGAAGCACACTCTCTGTCCTTGGATTCCTGCTGGGAACGTCTGTTGCCCACTTGTTTGAACAAGGAAGAACATTCTTGGTTTGAGAACAAGCTCAAAGGCAAGGCCTACAACTGGAAGAAGGCTGAAAGTATTCTTCTGGATCACTATGACATGCCGTTCCATAAGTTCCTGAACATGGGTCGTGTCTGGTGCACGAAACAAGGCAAAGGAGAATCCGCTCGTTCTTTTGGTGCCAAGTTCCAAAAGTTCCGCTGCCAGGCCTCGTTGGACGATGGTGTTCAATTGGTTCTCTGCTTCTGGTGGAATCTGCGTCTGGAAGTCCGGGAAGCTTGTCTCATTCCTTTGTCAGCCAACTATGGCACCAAGATGCCCTCAAAGATTGAGGACATCATCTCGTTGGTGAGTGTGTCAACAAGTGACTTCACTGCTTTGTTATATAATCCTGCCAATGGTACTGCCGCGTCCTCCTGGAGTTCGTTTGCTGCTCACAATGGTGCGTCCTCTCTCTCTGCTGGTTCCCACAAGGGAAAGAAAAGGTCTTTCTCTCACGAGCGTGGTTCTCAGTCTCCCAAGAAGTCATGGGACTTCAAGAAGGCGATGAAGGATGGCATCTGTTTCTCATGCAAGGCTCCCTGGGTTAAGGGACACTCCTGTCCGGAACGGGAGAAGTACTTGACAAAGGTGTCAAGGATGGCAGTCCGCTCCTCTGCTAGTAGACCAGCAAGAGCTTCCACTGTGGTTGAGGGGAGTCCCTCGTTGTCTTGGTCAGAGTACCAAGACAACACTAGTGCTCTGGCCAAGATGGCATTAGATTGTAAGTACAATCTTAAAGACATGGTTATTAAAAGAGATTTTAAGAACATGAGCACTAATATTATCTTTCCTATTTTGGCAAATAATTCTATTAGAACCATCTCCTTGTTGGACTGTGGGGCTACATTCAGTTTGGTGGACAAGAATTTTTGCTTGAAGAATGAAATAGCCATTAGTTACATCAATCACATTAATAAAGATTTGTTGAACAAAAACAATGTTCATAAGTATTTTATTCGTTTGGCTGATAGCAATATCCAGATTAAAAGAATCAGTACTTGTGTGATCAGTGTAACTTGCAATAGTAAGACTATTTAACGCGAGTTTGAAGTGATGAATTTAACTAATAGTCATGAGTATGATTTCAGTATTGGTACTGATTATATGTCTTCTCTTGGTATTGGTATTTATGGTTTACCTTTATCATATGATGATGCTGATTCAAGTGAGGAACGTAGAGAAGCCAGTAGATGCTTCAACAATAAGAGTGATCTTCTTGAATCCATTGAGAGAGAAAATGAACGAAAGGAAAATAATCCGGCTGTAGGTCCCAAACAGTTTGAGGATGCTATAGATTATATTCGACTGTTCATTAAAGACAATCAAGATATTCCTAAGGGTTCGTTTTGTACTATACCTGAAAGTGTTGTATGTTTGGACACTCCAGAAAATGCTACGGCGTTCAGAAGCCCTTATCCCATTCCTTACAAGATGCAAGGTATAGTGGATGAACAGGTGAAAGAATGGCTGGACAATGGTATAATTGAAAGAGCATCTGCAAACACACAATGGAATACGCCTTTGACTTTTATCAAGAAGACAAACAGTAAAGGAGAAATTACTGGATATCGCATTTGCCATGATCCCAGATTAATTAATTGCCTGTTGAAGTCAATTGATCGTATGCCTTTGCCATTGATCGGTGAATTGTTTGAAGATTTAAAGGGTGCGAATATTTATTCCACTCTGGATTTGAAATCTGCATTTAATTCTTTGAGGTTGAACCCAAAGGACACACACAAACTTAGTTTCACATGGCGTGGCGTACAGTACAAACCTATTGGTACAGTGTTTGGTATAAAGCATGTCAGTTCACAATTTCAAAGAACTATGAGTATAGCTTTAGAAGGACTATCTTTTGTATGGTTTTTTTGTGGATGACATTGTTTGCGCAAGCAAAACGTTTGAGAAACACAAGGAACACTTGAAGCAAGTGATTGAGAGATTAACAAGGGTCAATTTGAAGTTGAATCCGAAAAAATGTCATTTCTTTCAGAAAGAAATTTATTTGCTTGATTTTCATATTTCATCTGAAGGAATTACAATGGACTGCAGAAAACTTGTTAATGTTCTTGAATTTCCTCAACCAAAGATGGGTAAAGATATCCAAAGTTATTGTGGGTTGATCAACTATTTTAGAACGTTGATTCTGAATGTATCTTCCATTATTTCGCCACTAGATTCATTGAGAAATGAAAAGTCAATTACCCATTTATGGACAGATAAGCATCAAACTGCATTTAATAACTTGAAAAAAGCACTTTTGAGTGATCTGGTGTTGTTGTACCCAGATATGAACTCTCCTTTTAGTATCAGCTGTGATACATCTCTTACTGGTATTGGTGCAGTGTTGTATCAAGTCAAGGATGGCAAGAAAAAATATATTTCTTTCGTGGCTAAGAGCTTATCCCAAAGTGAAAGAAAGTATTCTGCAACCAAAAGAGAATTACTAGCATTAGTATTTGCACTCAAGCGTTTTCACAAGTATGTCTATGGTTCTCACTTTACCTTGTACACGGATCACAAGGCATTGACATATCTTCACACCCAATGTGTTGCGAATCTGATGATGATCGCATGGATGGACACAATTTTACAGTATGACTTTAAGATCGTTCATTTGCCTGGTGTTTCGAACGTGCTTCCTGATGCGTTGTCATGTTTGTCTGAAGAGACTGAAACATTATCAAATGAACTGGGTGAGGATAGTGTGGTTAGATCCATCATGAGAAATAGTGCTGTCACTATGGAACCGCTACCAGACATCTTGAGTAGTGAGTACTTTACTCCTCCCACAGAAAATGAAAGGAATAAGTTATTAGTTGAAGAACATTTGAAAGGTCATTTTGGTGTAGAAGCTATACTACATGCCTTAAAGAGAAAAGGTATCTATTGGACCAGCTTGAAGAGTCAAGCAAATGATCTTATACAGTCGTGTATACAGTGTCAACGTCATAATATCACAAGAAAAGATTATAATCCTTTAAGACCTGTGACTACAACACTTCCTGGTAACAGTTGGGGAATAGATCTGGCTGGGTCATTTACAACGTCGACTAGAGGAAATGAGTACTTGTTAGTGATGATAGACATCGCAAGCAAATTTTATGTATTGCGTGCCATAACTGATAAAAGGGCAGCTACGATTGCGTTACAAGTACTGGACGTCATTAGTACATGGGGTCCGATGAGAAAGTTGCAGAGTGATTGTGGATGGGAGTTTGTGAACTCGCTGATGACATGTATAAAAGAGAATGTTGGTTTTGAACATGCGTTGATTTCGCAGTACCATCCTAGAGCTAATGGTGCAAGTGAAAGAGCTGTCCAGTCGGCAGTGAACACCATTAAAAAACAAATAGTTGGTAATGTCGCTGATTGGGATCAGAAGGTGCCATCTGCGCAGTTGTTTTTGAATGGCAAGTATAATGCTAGGACTAAGAGTACGCCATTCTCGTTAATGTTTGGAAGGAATCCAAATGACTTTGTCGATTTTAGTAAAGAAAAGGATAGTGCAACTGCTGAACAGATTCAGAAAGAGTTGCAAGAAAAAATTAAAAGAATGACTGAGATAGTCTACCCTGCTGTGTTTGAACATGTAAAGCATGTCACAGAAAACCAAAAGGAACGCTTTGATGGAAGTCACAAAATGATAGATCTGGTTCCAGGAACCACGGTAATGATTTTGGTGACAGAAAAACAGAATAAATTAGATCCGAAGTATAAGGGATTCTACACTGTTGTTAGAAAGACTGCTGCCAATACTTATGTATTGAAAAATGAAAAGGGATTTTTAGAACCAAGGAATTATCCTCCTTCTTTATTGAAAAAAGTTTCTGACAAGGTATTAGAGCAAAAGAATGACTTTTTTGAAGTCGAAGCAATTATTGGGCACATAAAAGATGACAAGAACAATTATCTGTATAGATGCAAATGGTTGGATTATGAGGAGTCTCACAATACCTGGGAGCCAGAGGATCATTTTACCGATCCTAAGTTGATAAAAGAATACTGGCAAAGAATTGGTGAAGCTCCAGAAGGTATCAAAGACATCAATAAGGCCAATAAGAAATTATTGGATATGAAAGTTGCATATTCTGTACCTAAAGAAAATTCAGGTACTAAAAGGAAGAATTATGCAAAGACAGCTTATCAAAAGAAGAAACGCAGTAAGGTCTAAATAAAGAGTTATTTGAGCACCACAGTACTCGTTTAAAATAAAATAAAAAAAAGAACAAGCTGATCAGAAGAATTGCATAGAGTACTTGAATGGTATTTAGTTAATACCTGGGTGGGGATAATGTGGTGATCCAGACACTCGGATGTTAGATTTATCACATATAAGAACATATTCATATTGGGATAGCGTAGTAGCTATCATCTTGTCAGTATAAAATATATATAAACGATTAAGTAATCAGCCCAATAATTATTACAGTTAGTACTGTAGATAATATCTTAAAGATTGTTAAGATAATTATATCATACTGCCAGGTAAACTGTGTCAGATCGATATGGAGCTAATTTAGTAGGAAGTCCTAAAGCTCTAGTATAAAAGAGAAAAGAATAGCTAAGAGCTAAAGAAATACAATTTATGACTTGATGTCATAATTGTAACACCAACACTAGTTAAGCAGTAAATACACTCTAATAACCAAATATAGTAAAGGAAGAAAGCCTTAAGAAACTAAGACGTAATGACAAGAGCAGATTGTGTTTTCTTATAAAAAGGGACACTTTTTATTTATGAATAAAGACAGCTTATATACAGTCTCAAAGTATTTCTATACATCTCTATTATCAAATATTTTATTTTTCTATTGTTTCGTACCTGAAATACCACATGCTTAACTAGTGTCGGTGTTACAATTATGACATCAAGTCATAAATCGTACTTCTTTAGCTCTTAGCTATTCTTTTCTCTTTTATACTAGAGCTTTAGGACTTCCTACTAAATTAGCTCCATATCGATCTGACACAGTTTACCCGGCAGTATGATATAATTATCTTAACAATCTTTAAGATATTATCTACAGTACTAACTGTAATAATTATTGGGCTGATTACTTAATCGTTTATATATATTTTATACTGACAAGATGATAGCTACTATGCTATCCCAATATGAATATGTTCTTATATGTGATAAATCCAACATCCGAGTGTCTGGATCACCACATATATTACAAAAGTTAGATGATTACAGAAAAAAAAGCATAAGAAGCAACAGTAAATTATAATTATATGCCTGGTAGAAGTATATTATAATATATTAATTATCAATAAAATATATATAATAAATAAAATAATGTCTGACCAGTAAAATTGATATATATTAAGTTATTTTTAGTATAAAAGCCAATAAATTATTCTTTATAAAATATATCTTGGTTATAGTAACCAATAAAACATTTTTTATAAAATTTACTTTTGTTACAATATCTAATAGAATTTTTTTATAAAAGAACTTTGAAAAATAAATTTACTATCTAATTAAAAACATAGATAGTCTAAATTATATAAGTAAAGAACAATTAAGTAAACATTACTTGTAAAGTGACCAATAATTCAAAATATAATCTTTAGCAAAAGTCTATAATACCTAATAAAAATAAATCTTAAACTATGGCTTTCGTATATAAGTGTCAATAAGATAACACATATAAGCTACAAAAAGATATATTGGTAAATAAATAAAATATCACATTTGTTAGATAATAAAGTTATATAATAATCTATAACAGACAGGAAGTGAGTAAGGAGGCGAATGAAAAGCTTTCTCCAGACGGCTTTCTGGGAAGTCTCTCAGAAAAACCCCTGAAGCACCTCTTTTTTTCCTATACACTATGGGAAAAAATGGCGGTTTTCTGCATTTGTGACTTTGTTTTTGGCCTATAATAATTAGAAAAATTACAAAAAACGCAAAATGAAATAAGAAAATCTCTATCTTTTGAAAAGATTGACAAAAAGCAAATTTACCACCAAAAATTAAATCTCCTGATAGACAAGTGTTCATTTTAACTACAGACTTTATATTTTTAGTGAGTGTAGATTGCAATTGATGATTATTAAAAGTCAGAGGTGAAAGAGAAGAAAATATCTAAACTTTTTGCTGGTAGGATAAAATATGTTAAGACAATTTGAAAAAAAAATGTATTAAAGAAAAAAAAACAAATTAAATATCAGCAAAAGAACCAAGTGACAACTTAGGGCCACAGTTGAGTTCTGGCCACACTATGTATGCTGTTGTTGTTGCTGTTGTTATATTTACTGTCGCGTCTGACACTACCAGCCTAACTAATTCCTTGACATCTACCAGATGAACTACCTTTGGCTTCATTTGTCCATTTCGCACCACCGGCACACCATTGTACATCATTGTGCTATACACCAACACCGAAGCAAGTGGCCATCTTTTTCTCTCATTGACATGCTCAAAGAAAAGAACAACTTTGCCAAAGAAGACTTTTAAAGCAGTAGACAATCCTGGTCTTGTGTTTGTTGTCTTGTTTACCTGCAACTGAAGGCAAACGTGGTGGGCCTCTCTTTGTACTTTGTGGGCAAATGCAGAGTCTATCACACAGCCATTGACAAAAGCCTTGTGGCTTGTTGTCAAGGCTAAATCAATCGTGCTGCATTCCACTCCCTTTGATTCATAGAACTTCGCAAAAAGAACTGGGAGACAAGAAATTTCTTCAATGCTGTCATGAATTGTTCTACATCCCAAAGGCCCCCAGAACTCAATGTCTGAGTCAACACCAACACGCTCACCTTTCTCAGTCATTGGCCAACCAGCAGACTTGTCATTATATTGCAATATTCTTGCTATTGTCCTTGCCTTAACTACCAAGGCTCCATTTACGTCCACATATCTTGTATGGGCAAGTCTCAGCATGACATTCCCAGCATTTGCACCAATAGCAGAATTGCTCTTTATCAACCGAAAATATTCTCCAATGGCCCTCTCTAGCGACCTGGCGCTGTACGCTCTGGGAGGGCCAAATACAACAATCATTGCCAGGTAATGATGCAATAGGTGTTGATGGATAGTGAATATCTCTATTCCAACTTTACCATTTTGGAAATGGTCTTCCAGATACGAATTCCACTTAATGAGGTTTCTAAGAGAAAAATTAGAATAAGTTCCAAAAACAAATCTCTGAATAATACTAAACATACCTTTTTATAGAGGTTTGTTCCTTTGCTGATAACTCCCAGCTCATGAGTAGAGTACATGCTTGCACAAGGCCAAGCAATGCCTTCTGTGCATCTTGATCGTGGACATACTCTGCTACCAGAGTGGGAACCACAAACAGAAGGAAATCGGCCCAGTCCACAGCTCAGAAATATTCTGCATATCTTGCCATGTCCCTCCAAGCACCATGGAAAGATGTTGGGATCGATCCTCTTGTTCCTTCTATTGCTGCGCCTATCTCCTTCTGTGCTCTAGCAGAGAGGAAAAGAGGGTGCTTAGATCCATACTTTCCGCAAACAAGCCCCCAGACCTGCTTGCTGATTCTGTGACAAAGACCATGTATCTCATCAAGGGCAAAGAAAAATGGGCCTGTGAATGACATCAATGAAGCAAATGGAGATTGTCTTTTGAGGCCCTTACATAACACACTATCAGGGTTGAAGCTTCTGAAGCTCTCTATAGTGCGGATGGTGGTGCCTGGCAAGGTTCTGAAATATTGACCATGACCTGCAGTTTGTCCAACAACATTGCATATATGACAGCAATTTTTGCTTGTATGGCCAGCATGGCATGCCAGCTTTGCTAATGCTGGAATGTCACCAGTTGCCATGAGAACATGGACTTTTGCTCTCATTGTTTTCGTTGATGTTTTTATCACCATTCCGTCTGCTTGCAGTATCTTGAGCAATTTGATGGTCAGCTCAAGAAATGACCAGAAGTTGGCAGGGATCATTGCAATCTTGATCATTTGCTTGCACTTGTAACGGACCATTGGAGGAAGGTTGAGCATAGTGGCATGTAAAATGGTCACTGAACCAGGAACCTTGTGTGGAGCAAAGCCATCAACTGACAACAAAATGGCAATATCATTCTCATCAGAAAAAAGATGCTTGATCGATTCATAAGCTTAGCCATCAAAGATATCAGATTTGCTTCCGTTTTGACTGGACTGATGGTTATGACAATATATCATCTCGTTTCTTGTAGTGTCATCGGCCAAACAGAGAGCAAGCTGTCTAGCCAAAGAGATCTGAATCATTGTTTTGACAGGGATTGGCAATCCGTCTTTGTCTTTGGCATTCTTTTTATAATATGTCTCACCACAATTAGGACACACTATCTCATGACTGTCATTGTAAAGTTTACAATCATTACAGCAGATGTCATACTTATCTCCTTTTACAGAAGAATATCTCTCAAGAAGTTTATCTCCAAGGTATGAAAAGCATGCTCTGTATGTTATGTCATTAGATGTCTCTAGAATCTTGTTGAAATGACGAGCAATCATTGCATGTGCTTCATGCGGAATTCCAAAATCCTTGATTATCTTAATGAACTCAAGATTTTTTGCGTCGTCATTGTTAGGAACGGGAGTGGGTTGACTGAAATCAAATATCAGAGGAGAGGTTTTAATGTAGATGTCATTCATGGCATGATCAAGATTGGCATCATACTTTATTAAGGTAAATAGTAATTAGTGTTATAGACATAGATACATACATGTATGTATATATCTTACTATGGGCTGATCATTATTATTGTCACCATTATTGAAGGCATCCACAGTTTGGTTATCAATTATGGCTGTGTTTTCTCTGTTTGTTCATGAAGGTAATAATATAATTAATTACTTGTTCTAACAGTGCTTATGTCTTTCATAGACTTACTCAGAGGTGTATCCAGATACAATACTTGATACAACGTTGGTTTGCTCAGGGACAGAAATGGGTTGGGAAATCTCAAAATTAACTATGTTTGAAGAATGGGTTTTCATACATTGAATTCTACATAAATTGACTTTTCTTGTGCTATTGTAAAATGTATTGCAGAATCTACACTTGTAACTACTACGCTTTGTAATTGAGAACATTTTTAAAAGTTGAAAATAACACTTTGAAGTAAAGATATGAGTATCAGTAATTGCTTTTAAATGATATATCTTTATACTTAATAACTTTGAGTTTTGTGTAGACATAATAGCTTCAAGGTAATGATGATATAGATAATATAAGTATAAACTCATAAACAGAATCTGAAACATTGCGTATTAGCTGTCAATATAACTATGGTAAGTCAAAATTAATATTAACTGAGATGAAAAAATTAAACTAATTAATATGAAACTAATAATAGATGATAGAAAATTCTTTCAGTCTTTATTCTCCTTTCACAACAATCTTTTTGCTTATACAAACTAAACTTTTAACATAAATAACACAGAAAGCCAGGTTATATCTTTACTACAAGCTATGCACAGTGAGATAATCTCTATGAAGGCAGGACAGGACACTATCAAACTGGAATTGAATTCTATCAGAGAAGAATTAAATTCAAAGATTGACTACCTTCAGAGTCAACTGGACAACAGAGGATTTTCTGAGCAAGAGACAGTACCTTCTGCCACTGACATTGTAAGTCAAAAATAAAATAAAATGAATATATATTAATATGTAATCCAATAGCCTTGCAACAGTTTTATCCATGCACCTATTCTAAATACCTGGGATATAACTTTGAAACACGTCTTCAAAATGATGAGTAAAGATTTTGGTATTGAGATAAACAATGAAGAGAAGGCCACTCTCCGAGTATGTACAAAAATTATTTGTGATAAGCTGGCTGTCCATTCTTTGATAAAGGATCTTGATTCTTCTCCTAGCTGGGAGTCTATACCAGTAATAGTTAGAAAACAAATGTGTGCTAAGCATGCAACGTTGATGAAGGATGCTAGTATTGATCTCATCAGATGCCATGAAAACTGGGTGTTTACCTCGAGAATCTCTCATCTTTGGAGAGACCATTTTAGAAGATTGCAGTCTCGTAAGTAATCGAATGTAGTAAAATCAAATGAGATAATATGCTATAATAACTTAGAATATAGTGTAGTTTATAGCCAATAAAATTCAAATATTGATTTTCTATTATTAAATAATAACCAATAAAATGAATATTAAAATTTTTTTGTATAATAACACCCAATAAAACAAACAATAAAAACTTTTTCCTATAATAATATCTAATAAAATGAACAATAAAAACTTTTTCTTATATTAACATCCAATAAAATGAACAATAAAAGCTTTTTTTCTTTAATAATACTCAATAAAAGTATAATTATTAAATCAAACAATAATTTTTATAAATATAATCCAATAGACAGCTATTTTCTTTAGAGCAATAATAACAAAAATAAATTATATGCAATAAAATGTCTATTTAATCTATATTTTAAAACAATAATTGTCATATAAGAGGGTACCAAATAAAAGTATCCAATGACGTATAAGCTTTATACAATAAATAAAAGAAACCACGTCCAATAGAAAAGTCAATACTAAGAAAAGAATATTGCTATGTTATATAAACAACATATTAAAGAACAGAGTGCAGAAAGTCATTTATTTTTGTTTAAACTCAACAGTGGTTTGAATGGAGAACTTGCAAAAAACCACCGGTCAAATCATCAGTCAAACCACCAGTCTAACCACCTTTTTTTTCCTGTAGTGATAGTATAGTGTTTGAGAAGAAGTGTCATATTTAGTGTATAGAAATAAAAAAAAAAAGAGAAAAAGCGATTTCAGAAAAATAAAAGAGAAAACAAATTTAATTTTCAGAAAATCAATTTTTGAAAAAAAGTGGTTTTATGAAAATAAAAAGAAATAAAATTAAAATTAAAATTTGAAAAATAAAGAAGGAGTTTTCAAAAAGAAAGTCTTGACTTAATGTAATATCTGTTTTACAATATTAGTTATTTTTTATAACTTGCAACTTATCAATCTGTCGCGTGTGCTATGTAGTTGTGTGTAGAAGATATACAAGAAAATATAATTGTATATAAGAAAAGGAATTGAGGGTTTGGGTTCGATATCAGATAAATTGAGGTGATAAAATAGTCTCTTTGTTATCAAATAGACCAGTTAAAGAAATTAAAAGGGAAACTAACACTAAGGTACAAGTGTAAATAATTTGAATGATTTGGAAAATAGTTAAACTAAAATAAATGAAGTAAATAATACTAATTCTGAAGAGTTAACTATGAGAAAGAAATGTTTAATAAAGTAAAGAATTTAGCTGAAAGGAAATTTACTATAGTAAATTAACTAAGAGATAAATAAAAGGGGAAATTAGAATAAAATAATAAAATAAAAAGGGATGATCAATCTTCTACGAAGACTTGACAGAAAAATAAATAAACAGAAGAAATTTCACAAGACAGATCAGAGATAATAGACAGTATCTTGAAAAAAACTTGTGTCAGAAAAATTTGATAGTTGTTTATTAATTGATTTTAGAGAGATATTTATATTATTTTATGGATAAAATATATGGCAAAAATAGGCTAGATAAAACTCAATAAGATAATTGTAAATAAAATATAAAGAAAAATAACTATATAAATATTTTGTCAGGAAAGAAGAATTAGATGAAGTTATAATATATAACTACAAGAAAAGAAAAATATTGGAAAGAAGTATGTTATAAATAAAAGGAAAAACTATTCAGTTAATAATTTTGATAAAGTAATATTTGAGAAGAAGTGTCACATTTAGTGCACAGGAATAAAATAAAAAGAAAAGAGAGAAAACAATTTTGGGAAAAATAAAGTGGAAAGATTTTAATTTTCAGAAAATCGGTTTTTGGAAAAAGGCGATTTTGTGAAAATGGAAGAAAGAAATTAAAATTAAAATTAAAATTTTGAAAAAAAATTAAAAGAGGTTTTCAAAAGAAAGTCTGAACTTGTAGAATTTGGTTTTTATAAAACAGCCAATGAAATTATTACATTACTTGTCAAAGCATAGTGTGGGGATGTGATGTAGTGGTATCATATTCGCTTTGCATGCGAAAGGCCCCGGGTTCGAACCCCGGCGTCTCCATTTTGATAATTTTTGTTGTTAGTAGGGTTGTCGTTCCTGATCTGGGATGGTCTTCCTTTTACTATAGCAAAGTCAAAAGGTCAAACCCACTGGGGATCGGAGAGTATATGTAAAATCGAAGAGAGGATAAAAGGTCCTTTTTATTGATAGGAATTGAATTGTCTTATATAGTTTTTTAAACTAATACTGTGCATTATCCGCAGTAAACTATTATACTCTATTTAATTACAAGAGAAGTCCTTTTACTGCGGTTGATGCTCAGAAGATGTTACTGTGGTTAATCTTTACAAGACATTACTGTGGTTCGTTATCTATGAGGTATCTTTGACATACAGAACTGCTGCGGTCAATTATCCCAATTTCTTGGATTCATCAAAATAATGTCTGACAGAATGACAACCCTGTCAGACATTATTTTGATGAATCCGTAAAATCTGAAGATAGTTAACCGCAGTACTTCTTTATGCACAGTAATATCTTCCTGAGTATTAACCGCAGTATAATGACTATTTCTTTAATTAAATATAAATAATAACTACTGCGGATAATGCGTAGTATTAGTTTAGAAAACTATATAAGTCAATTCAATTCATATTAATAAAAGGTATCTTTTATCCTCTCTTTGATTTTATGTATACTCCTTGATCCCCAGTGGGTTTGACCTTTTGACTTTGTTATAGTAAAAGGAAGACTAACCCAGATCGGGAACGACAATTGGTAGCTGAAGCTATTTTTCCTCCTAAAGACCTTTGATGAATCCTGGTGAAAGACACCAAGAAAATTTTGACAAAAAGACACTTAGCCAGTTCGAGATTGAAGAACGAGTCCAGGAATTGTTACCCAAAGAACTAGTAAATGACTACAAGAAGAACTGGCATGTACCACATATACCTGAAGAACAGAGACTCAAGAACACTCCTGCATGAGAACAAAAGTGGTCCAAACTTGCAAAAAAACTTGCAGCAATATTAACAGGGAAAAATAAAGAACTAGAAGAGATGGCCCCACAAACTGCCACCGTAACCGCTGAAGCAATCGCAGCCGCTGTTGCAGAAGCAATGAAAGCAATCACAGCACAACAGGAGTCCCGTGCCGAACGAATCAAGCAGCCTGATTGTTTCCGAGGTGAACGCTCCGCCGCAGTAGTAGATGGCTGGCTGCGCGCAGTCGAGCGTTACACCAAGTACTACAATTTCGCCCTGACCAAAGCCTGCGACTTTGCAGTAAATCTTTTGCGCGATAGAGCTGACACATGGTGGAGACGCACGGAACTCAAAACAGACCATCCCACTACTTGGGTCGAATTTAAAGCAGCCCTCACCAGAGAATTCCGCCCAGTTTATTCCCTCCAGACCTCTAGAGATCGACTAGCACGATTACACCAGTCTGGGACTGTTGCTGAATATATCAATGCCTTCCAAGACATTCAATTGGAATTGCCTGGAATGAACAATGAAGAGGCACTCGATAAATTTGTCCGTGGACTACACCCGTCCATCCGTGGAAATGTCCTTGCTGCCCGCCCTGTTGATGTTGACGATGCTTGTAACATCGCCTTGGCATATGCCAGTGGTCTCCAACTTGGATACCAGAACAATTATGCGTCTGTACCACCTCCGCAACAATACCAGCAGCAGTACCAGCCACAGTACCAACAACAGCAATATCAGTACAGTGGACCTGAGCCCATGGACCTGGACGCAATCAACAACTGTCGCAGCAACTACCAGTCTTGCCCACCTCCAAGACGCACTAATGCTACTTGCCATTGATGTGGTGACTCCGGTCATTTCAAGAGAAATTGTAGAGACTGTCTGGCCACAATCAAGAAGTTGGACGAGGAGTGTCTTAAGAAGCAGGGTTTTTGCAAAGCACAACCGTAATGGGAGGTCGGTTGTGTATAATGGAAGAAAAATCCTCCCCACAGACCAGTATTAGTAATGAGCTTACAGAACATTTAAGTAATAAAGAAACTTTTGACCAGTACAAAATTGTTACCAATGAAGAGAAAAAAGCTATTTCCAAAGAAAATTGTGATCCTTGTCTCACCACCAATCAACGTTTTTTGGAAGACCTTCACTCTGCTGTAGACACAGATTTACCATTATATGCAGCAACACTTCACAGACAACAAATCTTGATTCTCATCGACAGTGGAGCCAGTGCAAACTATGTGTCACCCCGGATTAAACACCTTGCCACAAAAGTCTCGAATATTCCTGGGCGATCAGTTGAAACCGCTGGAGGGCATAGCATCAAAATTAACCAGAAAGCCACACTTACACTTTCTCTTAATGGTTATACTGATATTGTTGATGCTTTTATTTTCCCCACTAAATTCGATTTGATTCTCAGTTGCACATGGTTACAGACTGCTAAACCTGTTCCTGATTGGCATTGAGATAACTGGTCTTTATATCGTGATGGCCAAGAGTTTGTCCTGCGTTCCCATGGCAACCACCCCATGAAACCTCAACTTAATTACCTCATTTCTGCAAAGCAAGTCCAGAAACTCTCTTTGAGGGAGGAGGCAAAGTGTTTTTTGCTGCACATCAAGACTGAGAAAGAAGTGACTAACGATGAACAATGGATGAAATTAGTAAAATAGTTTGACAATGTGTTCCAAGACGGTTTGCCAGGGTTACCACCGAGTTGAGATGTACAACATGTAATAAACACTGAAGATGCACACCCTGTAAACAAACCACCTTTTAAGATGAGCCCCCAAGAACTTGACAAACTCAAAAAGCAACTCAAAGAACTTCTTGACCTTGGTCTCATTTGCCCTAGCTCGTCTCCATGGGGTTCTCCTATATTATTTGTAAAGAAAAAGAATGGCGAAATGTGCATGTGTGTAGACTATTGTGCTCTCAACAAAGTCACAATCCGCAATAATCATCCTTTACCAAGAATTGACAAATGCCTAGAACGATTGCGTGGAGCCAACCATTTCACCAGCCTAGATCTCAAGAGTGGCTACCATCAAGCACACATTCAAGATTCAGATGTGCCAAAAACAGCATTTAACACCCGCTATGGTCAATACAAGTTCCTGGTCCTTCCTTTTGGTCTTACCAATGCCCCACCAACTTTTCAACATTTGATGAACAAAGTTCTGGGAGAATGTTTAGACAACTTCGCTTTGGTCTATTTGGACAATATTTTCATATTCAGTAAAACCTCAGCAGAACACGAAGAACATGTATGACATGTCTTGAACCATCTCCGTGAAGCCAAGCTGATTACCAACTTTAAAAAATGTGAATTTAACAAAAAAGAACTGACATTTCTTGGTTTCAATGTGTCTGCTCAAGATATCCTCCCATCTCCAGAGAAAGTCAAGACCATACAAGAATGGGTTCCACCCTCTAATGTTCAAGAAGTGTGCCAATTTATTGGTTTGGCACAGCATTATTGCCGTTTTATCCTGGGTTTTGCTGGAATCGCTGCTCCATTAACTGATCTTACCAAAGGAACAAGACCTAAACGACGACCAATTGTATGGACTGACACTTGCCAAGACAGCTTCGACATCCTTAAGGAAAAACTCAGCACTGCACCTGTACTACTTGCACCAGATATGGACAAACTATTCCGAATTGAGACAGATGCTTCCGATTTTGGTGTCGGTGCTGTATTGATGCAAGAAGATGAAGAAGGAGTCTGGAGACCACTGGCATTTGAATCCAAGAAACTTTCCAGTACTGAACGTTCCTACCCAGCCCAAGAATGTGAACTTTTAGGAATACTGCATGCACTACGTACCTGGCACTATATGATTGAAGGGAAACCATTTACTGTTTTTACTGACCACCTGCCCCTCAAGTACTTCCGTAGCCAAGTTAAACCAACCCCTCAATTAATAAGATGGATTTCCGAATTTGAGTTATATGACCCCATTATTCAATACAAATCTGGCAAAGACAACGGTGTCCCAAATGTACTTTCTCAAATGGATGGTCCCAAATTTGATGCATCTACAATTGAGTCTATAGAGCCAGAGTATCTGTATACCATGCTCGAATCACAGACTTCAGATTGGCCCAAATACTATGCTCGCACAGAAGATGAGTGGCCAGACAACATAAAAGAGTTGCTACACAGACAATGCAAGAAATTCGTGGTTCATGATCAGAAGGTTTTCCGCTTAGTTAAGATTGGTGACACATTTCAAGAAATCCGTTTTGCTCTGTTTACCAGGCGTGCCGATCTGGTAAACAATTTCCACAATGGGTTTGGACATGCTGGTGAGACAACAGTTTATGACTTGATGAAGAAACGTTGGTGGTGGCCAGGAATGCGAACACAGATCCAAGAATGGCTTGCAAAGTGCCCCCAGTGTCAATTAGTGTCCAATGCCGAGCGAAATATCCACCATGCACCCATGGAACCCCTAGATATTCCCCCTCCATTTTTCCTCTGGCATCTAGATTTCATTGGAGAGCTCCCAACAACTGTAAATGGTAACTGATGGATTCTTGTTGCAGTAGATTACGCCACCAATTGGCCAATCGCATGTGCTGTACCTGCTGCTACTGGTGAAGCAATAGCCAATTTCCTGTATAAAGAAATTGTAATGCGTTTTGGTTGTCTCAACGAGATCCTCACTGACTGCAGCACCAATTTCATGTCACACATCCTCAGTTTTTACATTAAAAAGATTAAATTACACCACAAGTTAACATCAGCATTTCACCCTCAAACCAATGGAAAATGTAAACATTTAAATGGTATTTTAAAACAAATGCTACGAAAATATGTACATGGTGCTATTCATTGCTGGGACAAATATTTGGAAACTGCACTCTGGGCCTGCCGAATTAGGATACACCAAACAACTGGTTTCAGTCTGTTCTTTCTGACCTATGGCCATGAACCTTGTATTTCAGGTGATCCTCTACGCCCATTCATGGATACCACTATTCCTGATGATCCTTCTCTTGTCTCTGATGGTGTTATCCCTTTTCTCCACAATCTGCAACAAGCCCGCATTAATGCTGATGCTCGAGTAGCCACCAATAGCCAACAAGACAAGGAACAATGGGATTCTATTATGAAACCGCACCAATTTGCAATCAGTAAACATTTATTGCTATGGCATGAAAACAAATTTGGCTTAGAATATAACTGGATGGGACCATACATAGTTATAGACAAGAATGCAGATAAAAATATATACAAGCTCACAACTATGGAAGGTGTCCCTTATACTTCCTGGGTTCACGCCAATCATTTAAAAATTGCAAAATCTGATGATTTTGACCATATCTGGTATCACCCAACCCCTGGCTGTGCCCAAATGCGCTGCGATTTAGCCTTGGACTCTTCTTCTGCCCTACCGTTTTCCCTTGTGGATTCTTCTGGGGTTTATTGAGGACTATCAGCAGTTTTGGGAGGGGGTGATGTCAGACATTATTTTGGTGAATCCGTAAAATCTGAAGATATTACTGCGCATAAAGAAGTACTGCAGTTAACTATCTTCAGATTTTATGGATTCATTAAAATAATGTCCAACAAGGCTATCTTCTATTTCACTGTAAATGTAGCCAAATTGGTTGTCAGAATTGACATCGTAAATAGAAATTTTTAAGTCAGATATCTAATTGGTTATTTTTATTAACATATGCCCTCAATGCTATACCAATTGGTTCCCCTTTTTGTTAATTAATACATATTATATTGACTTCCATAAATGTAAAACCAATATGTCTTAGATAAAATAATTAGATTAGATAGTTTCACTTTTAAGAAATCTGTATAAATACTCCAAGATTTATATTAATAAAAAGTATTCAATTCTTTATATTCCTATCTGTTCCTATTTATTCACAATGTTCTAGTTGGTAGTCATCTATTATCAAAACTCATACAAGTTAAAATAATAGAAAGATACACCCAGTTGAGACTTGACATGATCAAGCTTTAATAACACAGAAGTATAGCAAATATGATAGAGAATAAATGTCAAGTCCCGATCTGGTATTTCTTTTCTGGCACTTGTAACTAAGTTGCAGAATCAATACCACTGGGGATTGTTAAGTTTTTAAGAATAGTTTTTAGATAAGAATAAAGATGCTTTTTATTAATTATATTTCTTGACTATTTATACAAAACAATATTTGATTTATAGCTAAAAGAATAGCTACAATATTATGTCTTATATGCTTATTGTTCAGTAATATCTTCTATAAGTATATTTACTATCTTAAACATCTAAAACATATATAAGAGACCAATCAGCAATGTCAAGATCTTTCATCCTAAAAAGTCAACTATTACTGGTTGCTTGCAATTCCCGATTTTGGTCAGCAATGTCAACTCTGACATAAAAGATGATTTTTATTATTTTGATTTGGGTTATCTTATATAGTTTTTGAAATAGATGCTCATTACCGCCCAAAAATTTATCAGCATAGAAAATATATCAGCATTGCAAGCATTCTAAAAGAGATATCATGTTTTTTATTTTTGTCTCGTTTTGGAAAAGTAAAAAGATGTGCTAAGATAACCTGCCTTCTTCCTTTTTAGTTATCTTTTCTTAAACAATAATCTTTTATTTAACATCTTCAAAATGAATAATAACAACAACACTAGCACTGATTCTTCTGCCAATATTATTTGACTTCTGGCTTTTATTATTAATTCTTGCAGAAATGCAAACTTAACTAACATTGAACTCCTCTTCAAGCAAATGAGTAAATAACAATTGATTTTGCAACAATTAATGGAACAGTTCAGACAGCAACTTCTAGATTGTATAACAAACATTATAATTGAAAGTTTGCAGTTAGTTAGTTGCAATTATTTCTTTATAGTCTATACTTGCAGACTACACTCATTTACCCTGGAACGTGGCCCTCGAGAAGTAAATCATATCAGATCAGATGTTTTCAGACAATAATGATATGTTTGCCACCCAACTTTGACCAACAGTCTTGGGAGCAACAGCTTCCAGTTGCAATACCAAATGAGCCGTACAAACTTTGAGTTATCTCTTAACATCTTTAGCCAGTATCAGATATATGAGGCAGCTTTAAATAACAAAAGCTATCCTATTGAAATTCAAGTTGCAACAGTTCTTTGGCACTTTGCAAACACGCACTTTGGTTACTGTCTTACTGAATAGTTTCTTGGTGTCAGTGCAGGATCTTACACATGGTTTACTATGCAGTTCATTACTGTCATATCAGACTATTCTGATATGTTTGTAAACTGGGGAGTTCATGACAGTGAAACAGCAGCAAGAAGGGTGGCTGAATTTGAGCAACCTGAAAGACGTGGTATTTGTCTACCTGGTGTCATTGAGACTATTGCTGGAAAGCTTATTTCTATTCAAAAGCCCTATTTACACAGAAACTCCTGGGTGGATTGCCACAACAACTCTTCTATGAATCTCCTTGCTGTGTGCAATGCCAACAAGTGCTTTATATTTGTCAGAACAGGGCAATCTGGTAATATTTTCTTCGAAAAATCTCTTATAAAGCTTTGTATTAATTTATTACTTTATAATGTGAAAAATACTTAGGCTGTGTCAACGATGCAAGACTATTCACAGATAGCTCTCTCTATATAAACATGCTTTTTGACTGAGATTACTACTTCTCCAATGATACAATCAATCTTGCAGATAATTTTTTATGTTAAAGCTTCTGTTTAACCAACATACATCTTTTAATACAATGTTCTATTAATACAGATTCTGCATTTCCAATCATAGAAAATATACTCCCTCTATATTCCATTGCAACCGAAGACCCCAAGCAACAAGCATTCAACAAGGCGTATGCAAAAACATGCCATTACATTGAAAATGCATTTGGCTTACTTGTGCAGAAATAATGCTTTTTGTTGAGACACTTATACTTTTTGGGTATCAACAAGATGACTCTTACCATTATCACTCATTGTGCTCTTCATAACTTTTGTTTGGATAACAACAACATAGCAAGAAATATCTTGGAGGACACTCTTCGTACTTTTGAGAACCAAGTGCGTGGTTTTGATGCGTACATAAATGGAGGTGATGATGATGACGTGGAGATAGAAGTTGAGGGTCTCGATTCATTTATGAACGAGATATCTGTGGATTTGGAGAATGCTTCATGAACGGTGAATTGTTCTATAAGACAGCTTCAGTCTGCGCATGATCTTTCTCAAGAACACTGGAGACAGAGAAGAAAAAGAATGATGGAGGTCATGAGACCATTGATGGAGACCCAGACGAGACAGTTTCAGGCTGACCTTTGAGAGCAGCAGAGACAGCAAAGACACTAACAAAAACAAGACAGCCAGCTGAGAGTGATCTTCAGAAGAGAGGGCAGAAGAAATACCAATCAAAGTAATCAATAAAAAACCAATTAACAAAAGATAAACAAAGGTTGTTTTTTATATTTTCAGTTTAATATTTTGTAGAACAAAGAAAAAAGATGAATTAGCTATTGTTCTCATTATTGTTATTTTCACTGTTTCTATCTCTAGTATTAAAGAAAGGCCTAATGATGCTTAACAGGCAGCCATCGGACTCTCTCGCAATCCTTTCTAACATTTCCAACATCTGTTGATGCTGTTGCTATTGGTCTCATCAAAGGGCTTTGCTCTCCTCTCTCATTGAAGCAGTGAGAGCATAAAAGACTTCCTTTGTGCATTCTTCACTCTCACGGTGTATGCCCAGAAGCCTTTCAAAGAGTATGTTATCTCTTTCTGTCTCATATTCTCCTCTTGTTCATCTTGTACTCCTGGTGGGTAGCCTACTAAAAGGACCAGTACTATTGCTGCTGTTTGATGTAGCTGTTGCAATATTTGTGTCAGAAGTACTGAGAAGAGAAGGTTCAACAGATGTGACAACAGATGTAACAACAGAAGCAGAAGCAGTAATCTCAATGTTTCTCTGCAGTTCAGCTATAGAAGCTTCAGATCTAGATGTCATAAAACTTGTAACTCTATGGTGCCGATCACAAACTATGAATTCAACATTGATGCCAAATTTTTGAATGGATCATTATGCAAGATTTCAAACACACGGTTGTTGTATGGCCATCTCTCTTCCAACACCTGTTCTGTTAAAGGTTTGCTGAACAGAATGAAAATTCTTCTTCAAATCTGCTCATTTGTCTTGCAACTTTCTTGGTGTTATCATGTTGCTTAAATCACTCACATCAAGACTATTCTGACTCAGCAGTCTCTTAAAAGTCATCACCATCTGGTCCCACTGTTCACCTCTTGGCTGCATGTTAGACATGTTGACCAAGCTCATGTAGTTGGGCTTCATGACTTTATTCAACAAGATGACAGTTGACTGGTAGTCCCAAGAAATGTTGACTTGGCTGAGAACTTGTGTTTAAGTACCAGCCTCATCTTGGTCAATAACACTGCCACCATAACCACCATGGCAAGCATGACCACCATGGCTACCATGGCTACCATGGCTATCATGGCTACCACAGCCAGCATGGCCACAATCACTACCTATATCACTTGAGTCAGTAGTAGTGACAGGGGTAGTAACTTGCTTTTTATGAGCAGGGCTTACACAAGCTATTTCCAAATCACTGTCAATAAGAAGATATCTCCTTATTTTATCCTACAGAGAGTTTGAATTTTGAAAATTCATTGAGGTAGTGACAGGTTTTACTTTTGGTAAATTTAATTAGAATTGTATTTGTTTATATCAATCAGAAATATTTTTTCTTGTACTTTTAAGATCTTTTAATGATATATATTTATTATTTTTATTATTATCTCTGAGTATTCAAGTTTCTAAAATATGAAGGGTTCTCACTTCTATATTCATCCATCAACCTCACAGCATCTGCGAGTGCTCTTTTTATAAGATCTGCCTTTGTTTGATCTAAGCCAGGAATTGTCTTCAAAGTTTGAAGATCTTCAAAGCCGTGATGCATCGTTGCAGAATAAGCTGCAATTTTATCAAAGACATATACACCTCTATCTTCAGCAGTACCTCCACTCTCTAATTCCTCCTCTACTTCTTCCTCAACTTCGTTCTCGTTTGCATTTATAGCGTCTTGTTGGTTCAATACAACTCCTGCTATCTCCTATTGCTCGATGAAGCTGAATTTTGCCCCACAGTAACACTTCAACAAATGTGAAGGCTTGCATGGGATCTGGCAGGTCAGAAAGTTCGGGCAGGTGCAGCTTTGTATCAAGTCATTTGATATATTGATGATATACCACTTATCTTCTGTTACAAAAGATCTTATTTGTCACTCACCATTATAATCATCCATGCTGTTACCAGTCTCACCCAAAGGGTTGAGAATCATGGAAGGGAGCATGTCATTTTGGATTTTTGAAGCAACAAAAGAATTTCTTGCTAACTCATTATCAATGGGACCCATCTTACCATTGTTGAAGTGAATACACTCAACCTCTTGTTCAAAATAGAACTCCACATCATTTGTCAAGATAAAAATCAGTCGATCCAATCTTCTGATGTGTGCACGACCAAAGTAGATTGTTTTGAGTTGATTGTGCCATGATTCTACATAGTTGTTTGTCACATATCTCTGATGTTGTTGGCTAACGTACGGGCGCCCCCATCTTCGCAACAATTCTTCATTCTTGGTCCATTTCTTCTCAAAATATTTCAAAAACTGAGGTTGATCCTGAACCATCAGTTTAAAATCTTCAATTGCTCTTAGGAACACGTCTTTGTTGGACTCGATGAGAATGTGTCTCAGGTAGTTCTTCAGTGCAGTCTTATAATTCCCAAGTTGTTCTGATGTATAAGAGGCATTAAGTTTAATCTTGCTGTCAAGGTTGTGCTGCCAAGCGCAAAGAACATGAAAATCACAGTAGTGAATTGTAGCATGAGGTAATGCTTCTTTGATTGCATTAACCTCCATAATGCTACAGTCAATGGTGATATTCATTGGTACGAAGCTGCTCTTGATGCGAAGGTGGTCAAGCCAAAGTTTGATAGATATGGCTGTCTGGTTGTTTGTCACCATGTATGCAACAGGGAATCCCTTTCCTGTTTGAGGATGGCGAGTGACTAAAGTATATAATACTTCGTCGCTTCTGGACGAAATGGAATGGGTGGCATTGAGACAAAAAGATTGCGAGATTCTCATGCTTGAAACTTGCATTGGTGATTGAAATCCAAAGGCAAATTGTTTTTTACCGTCATTATAAACAGAAAGATTGATTTCAAAAATGCAATAGTTTTGTTCTGCTAGCTTTACATTTAACCAGATGGAAATAGATGCATTTTCATCAGAAGCAAACATATATAACAAAGTAGTCATCTATTTTATATATGAGTATTTATTTGATATATAAATATTAATTTAATACGAAAGCTCTGTTATATTCATTGACAAACCTTTCTCATTCTGTTGTAAATTTCTTCATAATTAGGCTTTCTAACGCCAACTCCCCAACTATCAATCTGTCTAAGAACTGAAATTCTTGTACTTCTACAGCTGCTGCTACTTTTCAACTGATCTTCAATAATCTTTATGGCTTCAGAAGGCAAAGGAAGAGTTCTGACTTTGTCTCAGTCTCCAGGAACATGGTTTACATGTGCCCTTGTTTGGCAAAATGTAACAACATTGGGGTTGTCGAGATGCTGTATGATTTTTAAGGCAGCTGTACAAGAGCATGCCTTCGTATCTTTCTGGGCAAGACATAATTGGCGGTTTGTTATATATTGGCCAGCATGGTGGCATTTTTTAGTCTCTCCAAAAACTAAACCTTTTCCAGAATATTTATGCTTTTTATTCCATTTTGTTGAGCATAAGACATTGATTCGCTCCAGACACTTTTCCCATTCACTAGCTTTTACTAATATTGTTGAATGGTGGAAATATCATAAATAGTGTTGTTTATATTGTTGTTAGACATAATTGAAGTTTGTTTTTAAGAAAGAGGGAAGTGATTATTTGTTGAAAAAAAAATGCCATGTGTGGGATGCAAAAGCCACTGTTTGTCATTAAAGTTAGAAAGCCACAGGACTAAATTAAATACTAATTCAAACTCTCCGTAGGATAAAATAAGGAGATACATAAGAAGGGAAAGATCAGGATAGACAATAGCTGCTGTATCATTAACTGATGATACAGCACTAATAGGGTTGAGATGGGCTGTTTTATGGTTGTTGCTGTTGCTGTTGCTGTTGCTGTTACTGTTAGAAGTATTATCAAACTCTAATACAAGGTAGCCAGAGAGGTTTTCTTGTTTCATAATTATTTTAAATCGAAGATTTCTAGTTTGTAGAGCTGGTAAAAAGTAAGTAAATACTACTTGATCTATTTAATTGCTTTTATATGTCAAATTTATGTTTATAAAGGCCCAAGATTGAAAAATAAATTGAAATCCAAAAAAGGAGTGCTGGTAGTTTAGATTTTCTTTTTTGTGATTCAGATAATCTGTCTTGAACATGTTTTTAAAATAAAATTAGTTGGCATCCGTTTCCTTTTTTAGATTTTGTTCTCTTTGGGATCCAGTTTATGTCTCAGCATCAATTTGTTTGAAATAAAAAACACTGCTTACTTTTTCAATGCTGATAAATTTTTGGTTAGTGGTGAACATCTAATAATTATTTATCTTTGACTACACTCAAGTAGTGTCTAGTAATATTACAAATTATTATAAACTGATTACAAATTTCTAAAATTACAAACTAATGAATAATTATTCTAATTTCTACTCCTTTTGTATTAAAAAAAACTAGAACTTGTAACACAAAAATTAAGCACAATATATTAGTGACCAAAATCAGAAGTTATAAGCAACCAGTAACAGTTAAATTTTTAGGATAAAAGATCTTGACTTTTCCAATTGATCTTATACTATGGGAAAAAGATAGTCTTTTTTGAATTTGTGACTTCATTTTTGACCTATAATAATCAAATAATTATCATAAATACAAGCTGAAACAAGAAAATCTTTGTTCTTTGAAATGATTGATAAAAAGCAAATGAATCACTTAAAATTAAATCTCAGGAAGGACAAATGTTCATTCTAATTAAACATCTTATATTTTTGGTAAATATAGATTGAAATTGAGAAATATTGGATGTTAGAAATAAAAAAAAAATATTTTAACTTTCTGCTGCTTAGATAAAATTTGTGAAGACAATTTGAAAAAAAAAATTATTACAAAAAGAAAAAAAACAAATTATATATCACTTAAGACACTATGTCAATTTTAGATCATGTTTAAAGCTAAACCAAATGATATAATGGCTATCATTAACGTTTGATGGCACCAAGCCAACCAACTTTATAATATTACTTGCGTGAATCACTATAGTATTCTGCTTTACTACAGATGTAATGACCAATCTATTTTTCAAATACATACTATATATAGTTATGAGAGCTAGTGACCATTTTCTCGAGTTGTATACATGTTAGAAGAGTATAATCACCTTTATAAAGAAATATTTATATTGTAGCTAGTAAGAGCAGGATCTTCTGGAGTTCATGTCCATTTGTAGCTGCACATAAACATGACATTTGTCTCTTGTAGAACATCAGTTGAATGCAGCATCAATAATATAACTATTAAAATAGACCTTGCAGCTTGTCTTTATGGAAGGCTCAAGCATACTATATTCTTTCTTCTTCAAATCATAAAACATTTTAAGAAGCAATAAAAGATGAGATCTATCTTCAAAGCTATTGAAAATTTTTAAATTCTTCAAAGGCCCTCAGAACTCAATCTCACACTCAGCATTGACAGGATCATCTTCTTCTGTAACAGGTGACCTATCAGTATATGTACTGTAAACTAGAAGGTTAGCTGGTAGTGTTTTTGTGTTTGTAACAATTGTCAGTTCCACTACACACTGGGATTGGATCAGTCTGATCATAATGTTTCCAGCATTGACACTAATTTGGGAGATATACTTGATGGACCTGAAGTACTCACCAATAGTTTTTTTATAGATCATGAACTATATGCTCTTGGAGAGCCATATAAATCAACTATCTTGGGATAATGCTAAATAATGTACTAGTTAATTGTGAACACGCCAATGTTGATATCTGCTATAGAAAGAAGACTCTCTAATAATAAGTTTCATTCCACAAGATTACTAAGAAAAAAGTAAAAGTAAGTTATTATAAAAAATAAAATAAAATATAGTATTAAACATACTTTCTTATCAAGGTTTAACTCTCTGCTGATAACTTCCAGCTCATGAGTAAATTGCATATTTGAACCAGATCAAGTAATGCCTTTTGGGTGACTAAGTTCTGAACACACTCTGCAACTAATGTGGGAACAACAAAGAGTAAAAAGTCTGCTCAATTCACAGCTCTAAAGAAACTGACATTCTTTGTCACGTCTCTCCAAGCACTATGCAACAATGTATGGATTGTGGATTTTGCGGTTATCATTGCAGCAATAATCTCCCTTTGAGTGGCAAGAGAAAGACATAGAGAATGCTTGATTCTATACTTTCTGCATACAAATTCTCATACCTGTTTACCAATTCCATGGCACAGATCATACATCTTGTCTAACATGAAAAAAAATGGACCAGAGAATGTTTTCATCAAAGCCAACAGTAACTGACTATTGAGCCCCTTTCTGTCTTCACTGCTTGCCAGATTGTAGTTTCTGAAACTCTTCAGTGAGCGCGTCTGAGTTCCAGGTAACATTCAGAAGTACTGGTCATGTTTAGGAGTTTGGCCCACTACGTGATAAATACAACAGTCATTCTCACTGGAAAAAATAAAAAAATAAGGTGATTTAAATATGGGGTATAGTATAGTATAATTTCTATATTTAAATTACTTGATTTTTTTCCACTTGTACTGAAGATGACTATTGTAAATGAGTATTGACTACTGCTGTAATTGAGAATAAGTCTGAAGGAAATAATATAAGGTCTCAGCTATTCCAGTCAAAGGTGTCTACCGATTACTTTATTATTTAACACACAGGTTTAGCATGCATAATAGTGATTATATTTCATATGATGATATCACCATAATATGGGATACATCAGTGGATTATTATAAGCATAATTATAACTCATAAACACATTTACTTTTGATGTTAATACTTCATTGGGACTACACACATTTATATAATTAATCATACATTAATTATCCCAAGATCACGTTGCTCTGATTATGGCTCAGATAGGATCGATTACCTGACCCCAGTCATATAATTTTCCCGATCCAAAATAATATAAATAGCAGTAGTAGTTCAGTGTAGGAACCTGGTCAAACTTTGATACAAAATCCTTTCTCAATAAACAAAACCTATACAAGTTCTCACGAATCTTCGTTCCTAATCTCAAATCTTCAATTCTTTCTCTTAAAAACTTCTTCAACTTCAACCATCACAACAAAAACAATAAATAAAAAATATATCCATTTGAGAAACCAATAAAAATGTATTTTTATAAAATACACTACAGTGCAATTATGTCTTATCCAATAAAAACAATGATTAAGCAAGAAATATTTAAAAGAATCTAAATTAAAAGAATAATGGATTAGTAGTAACCAATAGCATATAATATTTCAACTATACTTAAAGAAGTTTTGTCCAATTGAAAGACAAATATTAGCAAAGGAAAAGATTATCAATATATTAATAGAATCTTAAAACTACCAGTAAGCGGAGATGTATTAAAATGCACATGAACTCAGGGTTAGAAAAAAGGGAGGAGGACACAAAACGCACCCTGGCTTCCCCTCCAGAACCACCTGTGAAACCACCTCTAAAACTTCTATTTTTTTGGCGTAGTGTATTCTTATATCTTTTATATTTTTTATATCATCCTTGTATCTTATATTCTTTTTTAATTTTCTCTATTTCTTATGTTTTTTTTTAATCTCTATATGCCCCATCTTTCTTTTCTTCTTTATATACTCCAGTTTTTTTCTATTCTCTATACATCTTATACTTTTCTCTTTATTCCCTATATGCTCTATACGCCATTACACAGTTTAAATAAAATCAAATTGCCAATTCATTAAGATAAAAAGAATATCTAAAAAAAATAACGTAGTTGAAAAAATAAAAAATAGTACTTATGTTACCATTTTGTTTACACATTCTAAAAATTATTAATCTTAATAATTATTGACATCTTTGATATTCAATAAAACATATATATCAATACTCAAAGTGGTCATTACAACTTACAAACATTTTTTACAGTATTGAAAATATTGTATAGCAACAAAAAAAGTGTTTTCATGTTACTTTTTTAAATTGCTACAAATGACATTACCATCTTACAACAAACGGCGGAGACTTTATTGGGTTTCAACCAAAAAAATGGCAGTTATATACCTACTTTTGGCCCAACTGCCATTCATCCTGCCGTAGTGTAATCGCACAAGTAAAATATCAATAGCATTAAATATTAAAAGAACTTGTTATCAAAAAATATGATGAAAAATCAATATTTATTAAATATAATTATTATAATATTTATATAACTTTTTAAATAACTTTGCAATTGACTTGTTAAATAATTAAATAAATAAAATATTGAAAAATATAATAAGTTATATAATTTATAATCTATTAAATGTGATTTGTTCTTTAGTATCGTTAAATATAAATAAAATATTGAAAAACAGTTATTAATTTATAATCATGAAAGTAATTATGCTTGTACAGAAAAATATATAAAAAAATAATATTAATTCTAAGTTGATTTGTTTAGTTAAATATAGCAAGAAAATAAGATAAGATATATAATTGTATAATGTTATATTTGATAGGATGATAACTCTTTTTATTGTATTTATTGATGTTTTGCTCTACAAATAAGAAAATCGATTTCTATTCAGTCACAACCGGTATTAGAAAATGAAAAATAATAAAATATAATTTTTTAAAATTATAAGAAATTCTACAACATCACCACACTGCCAGATAACCAAAATATTGTTAATATATTACTATTAATTTATATATTTTGTACCAAGACAATTAAGTGGGTTGATGGTGTAGTGGTTATCATTCTCCGTTTGGGTCGGAGAGGCCCCGGGTTCAAATCCCGGTCGACCCCTTTTTGATCCAATATTGTGTCATTCCTGATCTGGGTTTGTCGGACATTATTTTGATGAATCCGTAAAATCTGAAGATAGTTAACTGCAGTACTTCTTTATGCGCAGTAATATCTTCCTGAGCATTAACCGCAGTATAATGACTATTTCTTTAATTAAATATAAATAATAACTACTGTGGATAATGCGCAGTATTAGTTTAGAAAACTATATAAGACAATTCAATTCATATCAATAAAAAGTATCTTTTATTCTCTCTTTGATTTTACGTATACTCCTTGATCCCCAGTGGGTTTGACCTTTTGACTTTGTTATAGTAAAAGGAAGACCAACCCAGATCGGGAACAACATCCGTAAAATCTGAAGATGGTTAACTGTGTCGTTTCTGATCTGGGATGGTCTTCCTTTTACTATAACAAAGTCAAAAGGTCAAACCTACTGGGGATCGGAGAGTATATGTAAAATTGAAGAGAGGATAAAAGGTACTTTTTATTGATAGGAATTGAATTGTCTTATATAGTTTTCTAAACTAATACTGCGCATTATCCACAGTAAACTATTATACTCTATTTAATTAAAAGAGAAGTCCTTTTACTGCGGTTGATGCTCAGAAGATGTTACTGTGGTTAATCTTTACAAGACATTACTGCGGTTCGTTATCTATGAGATATCTTTGACATACAGAACTGCTGTGGTCAATTATCTCAATTTCTCGGATTCATCAAAATAATGTCTGACAACTGCAATATACACCTACTGACATTTCTTTCATTTATGGTAATTTCTAACAGTACAGCTGTTTCTATTGATTTAGAGTTCCAATTTTAAGTTGAGCCTGTTAAGGCTCAGATTTAGGTGTACAAATTTGATATAAATGAGCCAAAAGTGGATTAGTGTAATGTTTTAAGTGTCATGATAAAATTTTAGATGGTACAAAAATCTGAAATGGGGGGGGGGGGGAGGAGAAGTGAAGAGAGCTGGAAAAGAAGAGATTTTATTAGACAAACCCCCACTGAAAAAATGACCTGACATATGTATATGTAAAGGCGTAGTTACTCAGGTATCAAGATGGGGTTTAACATTGAGTCCAAATACATATCACCATGTAACAAGTTCGTCTTAGCACCATGTGCTATGACCAGCTATACACATGTGTGGGGTCAAATAAAAATGACAGAGATATAGTTCTTTAGCACTTTCGGTGTGTTGATCTGACTTGGGATATTGAAAAGAGTTTTTTGAAACCAAGGTTTTATTTTTATATGTTTTATATGGAGCTTTAAAGGTGGATAATATATTTATTTTTGATTTTGACACAGTAGTATAGTTCAACATTACACCTCTTTGTTATCTTTTATATCCAATTAAATTCAGTACTTGAGCAATTCTTTGGATTCTGAACCATATTATAGTTCAATCATTTTTATTTTAATTCCAGAAATTGCTTTATTGGTAAAAGTTTATAATAGTGTTTATTTGGAAAGAACAAAATGTTTCTAGAACTATAACAATCTTATAGTATTGATTTATTGGATATCCATTATTGCTTTTACTGGTCTGCTTGATACTATTTGAATAGAATAATTATCTACAGAAAAGAAATACCTGAAAATATAAAAAGAAAACAGACTGTTCGCTGAAATACAAGAGTCTTTAAGAAGCATAGACAAATTATTAGCTGTGTGCTGGGTACTACATTTAATGTAGTATGCTTTTACATTTTGTGTACACTTTTATACTTACATTGTAAATATTGGAAAAGAGCGAGCAAAAAATAGATGTCGATATTGCTTATCTATGGCATTTCTTATGATATCTTTCACTATAAAAACAATGAAAAACATTAATTTTTGTGAATCAAATAAAATAATAAATAATTTACATATCAGTAGCAAGAATATATATTAACAGAAATAGATTGTCTTTGTAAATACTTGATAGAACTCTAGTGAAAAAGAATAATGTTTTATGTTAACACATTATAATCTTAATATAATTAAAAAAACAAAATAAAATAGTAATCCTTACCATGTGATGTCATTCCTAGTAGTATGATATAAGGGAAATCAAAGACGGGATCAACAGTATTCATCTATAATAAGACTTTATTTTAGTATGATATATGTTAAAATAATATATATATATATTATCATGATGTTTTTAACCAAATTCACTTGTAGCAGTTATTCTTGATGATCAAGTCTGTAATAAAGAAAAAACAAGTCAGAAGGATTTTTATAGATGTCAATTGCGCAAAATATAATATTGACTTTTGTTAATCTGGACAGCAATTGTGAAATGAATGCATTTAAATGAGAGCAAATGAGTATCTATTATGATAATAAAAGAATTTATTAATTTTTATTGTTTATAAAAAAGTATATAATAAAGAGGTATGTTACCAAAACAAAAGCCACTAATATAATAATGACAAACGTTGGAAAAGAGGAAAAGAGCAGAAACGAAGAAAGAAAAAGATATAATTTTTTTTCCACGTTTGAAACAAAATACCAAAAAGCTTATCCAATAAACGATAGCAAAAGAAAACTGAAAAGAGGTGATCAATTGAGACCAAAAAAAGTATCAAGGCTGATTTGCATCTCAGTGTTTTAAGAAGTTGTTTTTGAAGTGTTCCTGAACCATCACTACAGCCTATAAATACTTAATATTTCTACTTGCAATTCAATGTCACTCACTCTTAATTATATCATCTCAACAAATCTACGTTGCAAATTTACTGTAATTTACATAACAAAAAGGATGGATTGTCTCTTATAAAAAAATAAAAAAGAAAAAGAACTAATATTAACAATTGAAAATATTATAATGTATTACAGATAATGCCTACCTCTAATCATAAACTTGCTTATTCTCTTGCTAGCACTGATGTCCAGTTGCTACAAGCTTTGAATGCAATGAAAGAAGAGATGAAGGCTATGAAGGATAAGATCACACTGATAGATACACAAATTGATGTAGTCATCACTGGTAACACAACCTCTATCAATGGCATTGATACCTTGTCTGCCCTCCCAGCACCTGTGAATGTACCTACTATTGTTGCACCCACATCTGCTGCCCTTCCCACCACCGAATCAGGTGATACTAACACTGTATTTGTAAGTATAAAGATATAAAAAACACTTGTCAATCTTGTTGCTAATTAAAATATGATAGGGATACATTCATGGTTATATGTGGAGCCCAAAACTAAAATCAAGAGACCAAGCAGAAATCCAAGTGAATGCCATAAAATCAAAGTGGGCAGTTGATATTTGTTTTGATCACTCTCCAAATAGAGAGTTAGTCAAACAAATCTTGTATTACTTGGAAAAGATGTTTGCTGGCACTGATATGAGGATATACGACCTTCGTAAGTGTGTATATACAAACTTCTGTATTAGACATTGCCAGCAAAGGGAACTTCCAGAAACAAGACGAGCCTTGAATACTAATTCAAGAAGATCTGGCCATGAAACTGATGTAAACTATATTTTCAATTTATGCTAAAGAATAACAATTAGAATATTAATTTTATTGTCTTTTTCCTTTAAAACTACACTTGCTGTGGCCTTGCTTATGATACTTACAAGGCTGACATTGATCTCAAGATGAGTCAAAACTGCTCTGGACTGATCCAAAAGTTGGTCATGTCTGAAGGCGAATCAGACTATGATATGTCCCCCTCTCAGCCAAGAAATGAGATTTGTGTTGCTCGCCCAAGTTGGAGAAGTGACAAGATAAAACCTAACTTTTTTTGGAATGATGCCAGACTAATTATTAATATATGTTTATTACTTAGCTTAACAACTTCATTACAGAGGTTGACTTGTTTGTTGTAAAGCAATTGGGTGCAAATTCTTTCCAACTGCTTAGAAGAGTTTATGATAGAACAGTGGAATCAACAGTCCCAATTAATTTAGATCCTGCTCTACCTCAATGGGCTCTTAGAAATGAGTCATAAATAAAACTCGTTTTTTGTTGTTTTTTTTCTTTTACTCTCGAAATTTCTTAACACAAATGTATTATGCGCAACATATATAATAAGACTACATTAGTTTATGTATTGAAATTTTTTATTAAAAAAGAAATGTATTAAATATTAATTGTATTGTTTGTGCGGTAAAGCATTGAAAAGTATTTTCTTATTATTTGTGCTGATTTTATAATCACATGCTGCAACAACTAATGATATCCAATGTACTGGCAAGATGCATTCAAAATCACATGCAATAAATTCTGCATTGCAGATGTCGGCACTTTCTAACTTTCTTGAATGATCATGCTCAATCTGGAACTACTTAATAAATGCAAACACGTGTTTATCTTGATAAACGATACGTGTTTGGAGCTCTGTGCTGTCTACTGGTGGAGTGAAAGAGTGAAAGAAAAGGTACTGAATTTGGCCAGTGTATGCCAATCGATTATTGCCTTGACTTCCAAGGAACAGAGATTGCACAAATGAGCTGCGACCAGAAGCATTGTTACAGCCTTTGTATACCTGGCCAAGCAAATTGATTGATCTCAACTTTGTGATCTGATTGTCAACAAAGGAGAAGGAGGAGGACGGAAATTGGTAAATTTCAAGACCAGGAATGTGATACGCAACTTTATAATAATCAAGCAAATGAGAATAGTCGACATCACTCATTGCTGATGAGGGCTTGATGTGAAGAGGAAACGTAGAGGGAGGAAGAGGTTCATTGCCCAGGACTGGAAGAGAAAGGTTTGAGTACGCTTGGATGAAGGCTGCTAATCTGAACGGACGTTGTGGGAAAGTTATCTTGTTTTTTAAACTGGATGGTTGAGCAGTGGCAGTAAGCTTGGCAAGAAGCGGAAGAAAGGGGACTTGGCTCGGACATTGGAGAATGGCATTGACATAGTCACCCTTGAAAGTATCTTGGACAAAACTCTGCATATACGTAGCCTCAAAAGAATTTTTTCTGTTCGTGCTTACGTTCTTTAACAAACCATTATATTGCTCAAACTCAAAGAGCCAATAGCCATTTACGGGTCCAAAATCACGAATGGTCTCATGAAGATGGAGGTGCAGATGCATATTGCAGGTGAGGACATTAGTGGTGTAAATACGTTTGCATTCATTACAGAATCCTTGAAGAAACTGATAAGCATCATTGAGGTCAGAGAATGTGATACTTGGCTTCACTAAATTATGGCATGCATCAATGAAACTGATCCAGTTGTTAAACATTTCAGTAGGCAGAACAGCCTTCAACAAGATGGGGAAGTATATCAGAACCCAAGACTTCCATTCATCTGCTTTCATGTGTCCAAAACCCTTTCCAATCTTTGATCACAGTACCATGTAATCATTTGGTACCACCATTTTATCTGCTATCTTCTGCATTGTAACAAAATCCCTTTCGGTGATTTTTCTCTCCTCAATCCACCAATCCATCATTCCCTTCGGCGTTTCTAGGAAAAGATTATGCATGGGATCAATGATCATTCCATGTACTAGATCAAAGTATCCAAGGCGATGCAACTGCGACCATTGAACACCATTTTCGACTTCCAGCTGATGCCTTTCTGAGGGTGTACTGGCACTCTTTCACTCCTCAGCATGCAACCTGTTCTGCAAACCGTTTCGAAATTGCCATGTCGAGTACTGGGTGTTGCTGAAGTTGACTTTAGTAGATCTAGACAACCTGGGGAACTGCGTGACACATTTTGGGCATGCGCATGTGCTGTTGTGTGCCATAAACCTACTAGTTTTTCTTGCGGTGGGAATGTCACATGCAACCATGAGCAACGCTGCTCAGACATGGACACCAGCTGGGCACTCAAAAGTTGGGATGGTTATCCCCTCAAACAACTTCAACAACTCATTAACCATTGGCTTGGGATAATGGTTGATCTCATCAGTCTTGGGCTCCTTAGGACCAGGCATCATACCAACAAGTATGATATTCTTGGGTTTAAACCTCTCCTCATGAGGCAAGTTGTTGATAGCAAAGTAGATAGCACCGGAGGAATAGTTGACACCTTTGAAAGGCTGGAACCAGTCAATTTTCAAAGTCAACAATAAGGAACGAGGTTCAGCAACAAACGATACATCATCTTTGTTGTGGTGGTTGAAGTTGAAGAAGTTTTTAAGAGGAAGAATTGAAGATTTGAGATTAGGAACGAAGATTTGTGAGAACTTGTGTAGGTTTTGTTTATTGAGAAAGGATTTTGTATCAAAGTTTGGTCAGGTTCCTACACTGAACTACTACTGCTATTTATATTGTTTTGGATTGGGAAAATTATATGACTGGGGTCAGGTAATCAATCCTATCTGAGCCTTAATCAGAGCAACGTGATCTTAGGATAATTAATGTATGATTAATTATATAAATGTGTGTAGTCCCAATGAAGTATTAACATCGAAAGTAAATGTGTTTATGAGTTATAATTATGCTTATAATAATCCACTGATATATCCCATATCATGGTGATATCATCATATGAAATATAATCACTATCATGCATACTAAACCTGTGTGTTAAATAATAAAGTAATTGGTAGACACCTTTGACTGGAATAGCTGAGGCCTTATATTATTTCCTTCAGACTTATTCTCAATTACAGCAGTAGTCAATACTCATTTACAACATTATCCTCCACCAGATTCAACAATACCTTTTGTTGACTCAGCAAAACATCTCATCTTAACTATTTATTAATTTGTCGAATTGCTCAATTTCATTTGGGTCAATTACGCTCATATTTTTTTATACTTCAAGAGATCTGCACTGGAAACTCAGCTCTGTGGATTACGTGTTTATTTTATCAAATTTTTTGTTGCTCTTCTTTTGGACATTCTTTCTTCTCTACTCAGTGCGGTAGAAAGCTTACTTCCATTGTGCTCTTCAATGCGATTCCTTTTTATTTTACCATCATGTCTTGGAATTTGAACTGTTTTCTTTAATGAGGCTGCACTCTTATTCACTAATTCCGTGGCTCTCTCATTCTCTAAACGTTCAATTTCTCTGACCTTCTTCCAATACTTTTGTATTATTGTGGGATTGGTAAAATCGTTAGCCATTTGCCATGTGTTTGCCCGTTCACCATAACCAACCCATTTTACCAGATATTCTCTTTCACCAGCAGCACCACAATGATCGCAAATGTCTTCAACTTCATAGAGCTCATTCTCAATTGTAGATTCATTGATAATAACCATCTTGAGTTCTGAGGGTGTGTAATTTCGGTGCAACAATTCTCCTTGCTCATCCTTTAGTTCATATGATCCTCCTTTATTTCTTCGAACCACTGTATAAGGACCTTCATAGATTGGTGCCAATTTATTTGGATGATGTGGTAATCTGACCATTACGTGTGTTCCTTTGGGGATGTCTATTAAGATGTTCTTGTGATCGTATTTCTTTTTTAACTCTTCGTTGATCTGCAAGACTCTTTCGTTTATGGCAGGGAATATTATTTTATCCATATATTCAATCTGCTTCTCCAATTCATCAATTGTTACCGTGTTTTTGGGAAGAGAGAATTTTGCTTTATCACCATACTCATCAGGTACATTAAATCTGCGAGCATACATTAGTGAAAAGGGTGCACTCAGTGTCTTTTGAGAAATATGTCTGTTTATGCATAGCTGAACAATTGGTAAATAGTGACACCAGTCATTGCTGTTCGCTCTCATCATTTTCCATACAGTATTCTCTGCAACTTTCACACTGGCTTCAGCAATATCATTTCCTTGTGGATGATATGCCGTTGAATATCTTCGATTAATACCAAGCTCTTTCGATAGGCTTGTCATTAAAGAATTTCTAAATTCCAACCCATTGTCACTTTGCATTACTTTGGGAAAACCATAATCTCCAAATATTTTTATCAATGCCTTAGCTATTGTTGTCGAGTTTTTGTTTGGTAATAGTCTCAAGATGATATACTTGGAACAAACATCAACTAACACTAGCATATACGTGTGACCATCCTCTGATACTGGGAATTCACCACATAAGTCAATTGCAACATGATCAAATGGTCGGAAAGCTACAACATTGGTCAATGGGTGATATCCTCTTTTGCTGATGTTGTGCTTCTGACATTCAGAGCAAGAACGAATAATCTCCTTTGCTTCTTCATATATATTAGTCCAATGTAATCCTTGAGAGTGAAGATCATTCACCATAGCTTGACTACCAAAGTGACCAAACGAATGTGCTTCTTTTAACAAGCCATTTCGCTTTTCTTCAGGAGGCGACATATAGTTGGAAGTCTCTGATACATTTTCGATGAGTTGTGTAGCAAGTACATTTAGCACTTTGTCCTTACTGTACTTTTTCTTACAAATAATAACCCTATCTTTAGATTGCAAGTGTTTTGTTCTGATTTTTCTCAATCCATCATCCTCCACCAGCTTGTAACTATCCTCTGGAGGATACAAGCGACTCAACAAGTCTGGTAGTTTATTCAACAAACCAGGAATATGGACCACCTTAAAATCAAAGTCAAGAAGTGTCTCAATCCAGTCAATTATCATGGGATTAGCAATTCTTTGTGTGTGAAAATAAGTGAGTGCTTTATGATCAGTAAAAATGGTGAACTGTCGGCCCCATAGAAATGGACAGAATTTATCAAGCACCAAAACGACTGCATACAATTCTCTTTTGGTGGTGCTCCATCGCCGTTGAGATGGGCTCAGGGAAGTTGACACAAAACTAATATACTTATCACGCCCTTGATTGTCGCGCTGAAAAAGCAGGCAGGCTACTCCATAAAGGGAAGCATCTGTGGCCACATACATTTCACGTGACATATCTGCGTAATGAAGAATTAAATCCTGATGCAGTATGTCCTTTAATGCTTTAAAGCTTCTTGTCTGCTCATCTGTCCATAGCTCAGCTACATTGTTGGCATGACTTAATCGTGAAATAGGTTCAGCCACCTTTGAGATCATGGGAATATAGTCTCTGAAGTAATTAATCAAACCCATAAATTGCTGAATTTGTTTCGCAGTTTTAGGAATAGGCCATTTATCAACATTTGTCAACTTTTGCTTATCAACCTTGGTGCCTGTCTCATTGACGACAAAACCAAGCAATCGCACTGAATGTTGAAACCAGACACATTTATCAGAGTTTAGAATCAACTTCGCCAATGTCAATCTATCAATCACTATTTTTACATCCTTAACATGCTGCTCAAATGTTTTGCTAGCCACAATACAATCATCAACAAAATTCTGCACACAGTCAATTTTATCAAACAAAGTTGCCATGACATGTTGAAATTGTGATGTAAGTATCTTCAAGCCAAAGCAGCCTTTAATGAAGCTATATTGTTGCCCATCTAAATGAGTGAATGTTAATTTATGAACATCTTCAGGTGCAACTTTGAAACAATGGTAGGCATTCAATAAATCCAATGTGGTGAAAAATTTCTTTCCACTCAAATTCTGGAATATCGTTTGGATTTTAGGAATTGGATAGTTGAATGTGGGAGGTAGGATCTGATTTAATAATCGCACATCTAGACAAACTCGGTGACTCACAATCTCTTCAGCTTTATTTCTTTTAGGCACAAGCAACATAGGACTGTTGAAGGAAGTATTGGTCTTGGACTTGACAATCGTGCCTGTCTCAAGCCATTCTTTTACTTGTTTATCAAGTGTTGGTCGTAGAGCATGGAGAATAGGATATTGACGTCTATAAGCTGTGGTGCCTTCTTTTGTGGGTAATCTAATTAGAGATTCTGATAAAGGACAAGAGGACTCGACTGGGATTTTCTTATTTTCATCCAGTGAGGCCTGAATTGACTGAATAAATTCTGTTCGCTGTGTTTCCGTACCAGCTGGCAAATTATCCGGTTCAAACTTTTTCTCTTTATTGATATTTAGATTCTCATACACAGCAGCATAGTCTTTAGCATTATCTGAATGAATATATTCTCCTTCGATATCATATGCAACATTAATCAATCCGATGTTCATTTTTGTTAAGATATCTCTTCCAAGAAGAATATCAAAATTAAATTCTGTATTAAACTCTAACACCTCGGGTGCATGCTTAAACGTAATTCCATTCACATATTTAAAATTTAAAGGATCAGTTTTTCACAATCGCTTAGTACCACTATTCTTTGACAAGAAAGTGAAGGAACTATTTGATGAATTTATTTTATTTATATTTAAATTTTCATTCAAACATTGTAAACTAATGAAAGTGTATACACTGCCAGTGTCAATCATTCCAAGTAGTTTGTGGTTCTCTACAATAATAGGAGTGGTTAGATTAATTGCATCATTGGCTTTAACCCTTCTCTCAATTTTGTCAAGTAGGTACTTACAGTTGAAAGACATGTCTTCAAGTTCCAAGTCGACACTGTCTTGGATCGCCTTGAGCACTTGCTCAGACTTCTCCTTGGCAGGGACCTGCAAGACCATCAGGACTGGCTCACTGTCCTTACAGACGTGGCCACAGAAGTAGTTTTCTCCACACCGCCTGCAGGGGTTGTGCTTGGTGGGGGCAGCTACTTTGGCCTTGTTGGCCAGGGTGAAGCATTTGCTTGACTCATGTGTAGTATTCTTACCATGGTGCGAGCAGAAGAAGGAACGCTCTGGCTTACTGATTCGGTGCTGCTGGTTGTTGCTGGAGTGCACCTTCTTGCGAGGGTACGCCTCCATTCTCTTCTTCTCCATTCTCCTCTCAGTATGCATGTTGGCACCAGGAATGAGCTGGGTAGCTTCAGCATACATGCGATTGTCGTCGCCAAGGATGTCTCTGCCAATCTGCATCAACTGCTCCACAGTCCAATCTCTTTTGGTCTCGCCATTGAAGTCCAATCTGGTCATGGTAAGCTGCAAGAGTGTCTGTACTTGCCTAGTCAAGGAAGCGAGGAAGCGGTCAGCAACACAAGCATCGTTTTTGGGGAGGCCGGCATCATACACAGCCTGAAGGAACTTCTTGGAGTAATCTCCAATCGACTCAGAAGGAAGCATTACCATGGTAAATACCTCTTTTACTGAACGGGATGTCACCAAGTGCGATCCATGTCTTGCTGTAAAGCAGATCTTGGCCACGTTCCAATCTACACACTTCTTCAAATCCATCTCTACCCATCCATCGTCACTATGAGGCAAGCAGAGCGGCAAAAATCTCTTCCAAACTAGTTCAATGTCCTGAAGGGACGACTCAATAACCTTTTGGAAGGTGCGAAGGAAGTGGTCTACTGAGTGAAAGACCTCTTCATTTGGGAAGGATCTAATTACATCGTCTGACAACTGGAACTTAGGAAGATCTCTTCTATTAAGAGTCAACCCTCCAGTGCGACTGCTCTTCTCTACAACTTTCACAGAAGGCGAAAGGTACTGACTGCATGCTATTTCTATATCTATCATTTCTTTGACGCGTCTGACCTTATTAAGGGCTAATTCAGCTGCTTGCTCATCGTTCATAGCGTGAGCAGCACTGACAGCCTCTACATGCTGTTGAAGTTCTAGTCTAAGTTTCTCTGACAAAGACAAGACTGTTGTAGCAGCATTCGCTACCAAGGGACGAAGGGGAGAGGGAGCAACAAATTGTCCAGGGGTGGAGCTGGCAAAGGAGATGTTATCACTCAGACTGGCGATGAGGTCCTCCTCAGTCATGACGGACATGGCATCATCATCATGAGCAGGGATGATGGCGGCGGGGTAGTTCTCAGCAGAGAGGTTCATGGTAGTTCACGAAAAAAAATGTTGTGGTAGTTGAAGTTGAAGAAGTTTTTAAGAGGAAGAATTGAAGATTTGAGATTAGGAACGAAGATTTGTGAGAACTTGTGTAGGTATTGTTTATTGAGAAAGGATTTTGTATCAAAGTTTGGTCAGGTTCCTACACTGAACTACTACTGCTATTTATATTGTTTTGGATTGGGAAAATTATATGACTGGGGTCAGATAATCGATCCTATCTGAGCCTTAATCAGAGCAACGTGATCTTGGGATAATTAATGTATAATTAATTATATAAATGTGTGTAGTCCCAATGAAGTATTAACATCGAAAGTAAATGTGTTTATGAGTTATAATTATGCTTATAATAATCCACTGATGTATCCCATATTATGGTGATATCATCATATGAAATATAATCACTATCATGCATGCTAAACCTGTGTGTTAAATAATAAAGTAATTGGTAGACACCTTTGACTGGAATAGCTGAGGCCTTATATTATTTCCTTCAGACTTATTCTCAATTACAGCAGTAGTCAATACTCATTTACAACAATCTTTATCTTTCAGTTCCTTCTACATGGTGCCATCATAAACATCACATAGTGTGTCTATGACCTTAAGCTTCTTGTTCCATTGTCTGATTTTTGCTCAAAACAAGGATGAAGAAAGAAAACCTGCAATGAACGCTTGACAGAATTGTATATATATGATCACTTGGCTACCATGGCACCAGAAGGTGAGACCTTCATTAATGTACAGCTGCATGTTGATCTAGCATCATGCTTTGTGAAATCGCAATTGGTGGGGAGAGGCACATCTTGCTTGTAAACCTTATAGCAGTCTTGGCATACAACAAACTTCTTGATGCTCTTAGCAAAGTTAGAAAGCCCGGTCATTGCTTGCAGACCAGAAAGACTTGATGGCAGTTGAAAATCTTCGCCGTAAATTTTCAATAACTGATTGACAAATTCAATCAACACAGCAGCACCTTTGTTGATAACATAATGCGAAGCAAACAGGACAGTAAAGGTGGCAATGAACTGATGAACAGGGTTTGCAGGAATTTTGGAAGCAGCAAAAAAGTCTATTGTGAAAGTGTCAAAAACAAATTAGGACTCATTTTTTTGATTTTTTTTTTTAGCTTTTTATTCTCTTTTCTTTTGAAAAGAAAATAGCCTATTCAATACTGACCTTTGGCAATGAGCTCTTCAATGTCTGTTTCAGCATCTTCTTCTTCAGAGCTGTCATTGCTTTCGGAGTCATTGTCATTGACTTCGCTGATTTCATCATCAACCGAGACATTATCAGCCATTATGGCAGCATTCGAATTGGTTGAGTCAGTCTGGTTGTCTATTTTTTCCATGAATTCAGATTGACAGGTTGGGATAGATACAAATGTAGTTTAGTTTAGTTTATTGTTTCTACTGGTTTTCAAATGTTTTTTTTCTTACACTGAGTATCAACGTCCATCATTTCTTCTTCTTGCACAGCTGTGTTTCATTAAAAAAAACATAAAAAAAATTATTACGCAGTAAATAAAAATCAGCCCTGAAAAAAAAACATACAGTTTGCAAATCTTTCAGCTGCATCAGATCTCTCCACTCTCTCAAGTTTTTCTTTTACAATATGACGCTCAGCAGTTCTGCCTGATACCAAAGAGTATCCTAAGGAGTTTCTGCTGCATAGAGTGCAATGGCAAACAACATTATGGCACTGGGTAATTCAAGGCGTTTTAAGTGTTTTGTGTGTTTTTGAGTTTTTATGAATAAAAAAGGGAACAAGTGTAACATGTACTTTATTTACAGTGACTTTATAGTAAAAAAAAAATTTATCTTAATATTTTGTTAACCAATGAAACAAAGTAAAACTACATCTTTGGCCTGAACTTCAAAAAGCACACTGAGTGAAAAAAAATCACTCTTTCTGCACATGTGTCTACCGGCCTGACCACATTGTTAATTAGGATGGTTTTTCCAGTGCCCATTGGGGAAAATATTTTTTTTTGATAAGTCATTTTTTTAATAGATTTTTGCAATGTTCATCAACATCTATCAGAACATGCCGAATTTTGCAACGTTGAGCAACTTTTGGTTATTGGAAGACTTGATAGACAAGTGAATATCAACAGCCTGAACGATATTGATGTCATCTTTGTTGACTTCAACCAGGCCTCCAAGGGGCAGAACCACAATGTTGTTGTAATTGTCCATTACCATGGCTGGGATATAGATGCAATTTACATTGCTGTTCAGAACAATTTGGTACTTTTGCATAAAGAACGCCTTCCTCATTCTGTCTGCAGAGTCTCTTGCTTGAAAGATCTTTATCTGACTAAGGAATCATTGACCATTTGATTGAAAAACATCTACAAGTGTATCGCACAAAGAGGGAGTCGACAACCCGGAATTATCACTGTTGACACAAGAACCAAAGAAATGGAGATTAAAGCCTGGGAAATTGACAGGGGCCAGCTTGACAAAATCACCAATTGAACTTCTCACAGATCTTGTTCCATTACCAGCTGGTCTCTCTACAACATACAATCCTCCATTACAAAGATGCCAACAGATGAATTGCTTGCCAAATCTTGTAGCAACGTCTCAAGAGATGGAATGGCAGTTGGTCTTGAATAAATGTTCGCAGATAAACTTATTGAACTGTTCACTGTTTTCAGTTTTGTATTGCAGCATGGAACCAAAACAAACAATGTTGTCAGTGATATGATGCAGAGGGTGGACCTTTGGCTTGAACGTGAAGTCTTACTTAGAAAATCCTTTTTGGAGAACCTAGACATCCAGTTGAAAAAGCAGATCCATTACATCAGTGACAGCATGTTTTATCTGGGCAATATAGTAGTCAAAGCACCAGTCGACTCCACACATGTACACCAAAGACGACAGGCAACCTAATGCATGCAAGGCTTAATGAACAAACTTGCCAATGGTTTGTCACTAAAGAGCTTGCTCATAATTCTAGGCAGGACTTGAATCAATTCCTTGAAATCGCGTCCAATGAACGAACCAGTGTGGCAAAGCTTGTTTCTGAATGTTCGGCTGTAACTCTTACAAGACTTATAAGAGTTTAGAGCTTCCTGGAGTCTCCCCTTTTCACTTGTAGTCAGCATCTTCTGTTTCCAGAGAAAAGTCATCAAGTATTTCATCAGGCCAAGAGGAATAATGTGGAGAATTTTGACAGGCATGTCTTTGGTAGGGTCAAAGGCTTCGAGTCTAAGAAATTCCTCACTTCCATTCTTGATATAACTCAATTCGCACCCATTGAGATATAGCTCTGACTGGGAATCAGCATTGGCAAAGGCGCACAAGAAATCCCTCATTCTTTCTTCTGACCCACGGTGGTCAACTGGAGAATACGGCGGAGCATCAGGGATGGAACCCTGTTCAATACAAGGCGAAGATATGAGGCATTTTCAGCAAAACTTCTTGGCCAATGTTCCCTTATACATGGCAAGCTGAGATTGATGAGGGTTGTCACCCATAAAGAACAACAGGGGCGCAATGACAAGAACTACTTCACTATGATCCTCAGAATACATCTCAATACCTTTCTCCAGCCTAATGAGGTCATCAACGATAGGGGGCAACATCTCAACGGCATTCAGTGTATGATTCGAGGTACAAATGAAAAGAGCATTTTCTTGTTTGTTTCTTGTCTCAAGTGGCAACGCAGCAAAGTACATTAAGTGACTGTCATACTTGTTGTACTGCTTTGTTGAATTACCAGAGGTATTGTTGGAATAGAGATTAAGTGGGCAGACAACCACTTTCATCAAACCAGAGCCTGGAAGTCTTCTCTTGAATTCTTCAACACGGGATTTATTGAGCCACAAGTCAGATTGAACACCAGTAAGAGCATAGGTGACAATTTTGGCAGGGCAATAAGAAACAGAGAAACCATGTCCAAGGAAAAGATCGCTGTCTTTTTGAACAGTAGACATAATCCTATCAACTTCAATGGTATACTTCAGGATAGAGACAGCAAAGTTCATAGAGTTTCCAAACTGCAGGAAGTGAGTATCATCAGGATGGTTCAGCCGAGGATCGTGGCCACCATAAACCTGGAATGCATTGGCAAGTATGGATCCATCCTTGGTGAAGAACTTCTCAAGGAGATACCGGTTTGGGGAGCCTTGGACTTCAACAACATCACCCACCCAGTAGTCCATTCCGTTTGAAGTGATCATTGGGTGCTGAAGCAATGGGTTCTCCTTCCACTTTTTGCCTTGGTTGAGATTCAACCGCTGGTTTTCCATGAAGTCAGGAAGGGCCAAGATTTGAGATGATTTTTCAGGGCATGTCATGGTAAACTTGATATAATCAGATGGTTTGTTCATCCAAAGTACATGTTGTTCATTGTCTTGGTTCACAACATCTAAACTGGCAGTAGAAAAAACAGGGATCTGGTTCTTTTTCTGCTTGTGATAGTTAATCACAGCATTTGGTATCAAAAAATCCAGTGTTACTCCAGCTTCTTCACAGACATCCAAGACCATCTTCATGGCAAACATGATCTTCTTGATAGATCTTTCTGAGGCAAGATCTTCATTGCCATAGAAGAGAGCATGTAAGATAAACTCTACTTTCGATTTAAATGGACAGGTGGGTCCAGTAAAAATGTCAGCAAAGTCATCGGGCCAGTATGATATCTGTCTGCTGCTGTCTTCGTTTGAGTAGGCATTCATGGCATGAGAAAGAGATTGGAAGATTCTCATTTCTGCTGCCATTCTAGCAATATGATCCTGGCTATCATATTCTACTCTGGTGTCTGTGTCTTCATCGTCAGTAGTCTCATCATAGTCATCTGATGAATCACTATTCAGCAAAAAAAACAGGTTATTATCTATTTCAATATTGCATTACTAATTTTTACTTACAATAGAATGTGATCATCACTATATTCGTCTTTGTCAGAAATTTCATGGCCGTATGTGTCCTGAGGGTTTTCAATAATAAATTCCATTGGGGCAGGTCCATTACTACTGTTCATGTTGGCAGTGGCAGTGGTAGTGGCAGTGGCAGTGCTTGCAGAAGAAGAAAAGCCATCAAACATAGCAGGTCTAATGTTAAGATATGCTCAATTTCAGCTTTACATTACATAGTATTTTTCATCCTACTTTTAGGATTAACTTACCTTCTTTTTAGAAGTTTCTCATACTCCCCCATTTCGTTTGGATGTTTTTTTGTATAATGTCTTCTGAGGTCTTGCAAAGACTCTAATACTCTTTTGGTTTCACAGACGGTGCACACAAATGTTCGGTTGTCTGTAGCTGTCAGTGTGAGGAATGTGTTTCTCTTTGTTGTGAAGTGATTTTCCATGTTTAAAAATCTTTGGAATAAAAGATGTAGAAAAATGTAAACTAATTTGAGGTATCATATCTTTAATCATGCAAAAAATGACTGCTAAAAAAATCATGTGAAATAATGTGAGCTAAATTTTTTTTTGTTTACTTGTTTCCTTCTTTTTCTTTTTTTTTCTCATGACTGAAAGGTAAGTTTCAAGTGTAATCTAACAAGATGATAGCGTCCATCATACCAAACACCCTCAGTAAGTAATATATTTATTATGCCCTACTTCATATTGATACTAATATATATAAGGAGTAGAGGTCTGAAAATTTATGAAATGTCCAAAATTTTTAGCCTGTGTAACCTAGCAGAGGTCACGGATTTTCTATGCTTCTAAAATCGGTATCTTCCATTTTCTCTTAATAAAAAAAGTAATACACATCACATATCTTCCAATAGTCTATTTTCATAAGAATAATATAGATGAAAAATCAAATCCGAGCCAGAAAAAAAACCCCGGCCCAGAGACAAAAGCACTTCTCAACTGCATAAATTCCACTTATAAACATACTTCTTTAATCTTTTGACGGCAATTAATAATAGTTTCCTTTAATAAATAAATTTCAAAAACAAATATATTCTTATATACTTTCTTCTCTGTACTCTTTAATTAAATTATATACAGCTTTTTGCTTTCATTAATGTATTGTAGACAGATAGAGAATATTTATTTGATTGTTTTATTTAAAAAAAAAGTATAAAAAAAAGTATAAAAAAGTATTAAAGCTGTATAGATATATATATAAAAAAGTATAAAGAAATAAATATAGAGATATAAGAGTATAAAAAAGATAAGTATAATATATATATATATAAAAACGAAAAGAAGTATAGTTATATTAAAAAAAAAGAGAGAAAAAAAAACTATTCTAATTTAGCTCAAGCTTAAGAGCTTTGTTAAGCTGGTTTAGAGTGATCCCCTTCCTCACTCGCCTTCCCTCCACTTCGTTCACTGCAGTATTAAAGTCACCGCCATTTGACTCTGCTATTTTTTTATAGCATGGATGATAGAAACTCGGCAAGAATAGAATTTTTGCTCTACAAAATATTCACAAGTTAAAACCAAAATATTATCTTTGCATTGATTGTTATCTATTACATACCCGTTTCATCTCTCCATGCATTTTTATATTTTTTTTGAGCTCTTCAATCGGAGGGTATGTGACATTACCAATAGTATACCCAACAGCATACTCGTGCCAAAGGTCTTTGACATTTTTTATCCACCTTTGCATATTATACTTAGGCGCTTACTTGGCTGTTGGCTTGGGTGTGGCAGGTCTTGGGCAGTCTTTATCAATGGAGCCACTCTCAGTGGGCACAATTATAGGAGCAGAAGTAGTGTTGTTTCCAAAATTAACACATGCAGATCTAAACTCATTGAATAAGAAGTTAAGCCCATTCAATGAGCCTATGACATTCTGCATGTCTTTCCGATGGCCAGAGTATGCCTCCCCTTGGGTTGCTGGTGCCACTTGCCTTGCATTGGTGAAGTTGATGTTCCCTGCTACATTATCCATCTTCTTGAAGATTGCTGCAAGAACATGCTGTAGATTGGGCAAAACATCCTTGAGCTTCATCTCTTGAGGAGAATCTTGAGTCCAGCAAACCTCTAGCAGACCAGCTTCAAATTCCAGGAATTAAGGATCACGGAAAACCGAATTACAAAAAATGGGGTTGGTTGGGTACTCTACCCTGAAGAATACAGCGTCCTGGAGAATGATGGTTCTCATCGTCTTTAAAAGCTTTAGGAATGTCTGCCCGCAGATGGTTTTAGGGTACCCTGTAGTGGAACCGGTCAAGTTTTGCTCATCTTCATAGCCATCCTCGATCAATGGCAGAATTTCTTCTACCAAAGGGAAGATCTTGACCTGTAAAGATGCAGAAGGAAGGACAGAGGCACAGGCCCACTGGAAAAGAGGTGCGGTTTTCTTATGTGTAAAACTGTAATTAATTATGTGAAAAGACCAGGTTTTACGATGCAATCAGATAGTTTTTACAAGTGTATGAAGCTGGCTTACTCATAGGTGGTAAGACCAACTTTCGAACATAGGAAAAGGTCAGAACAGCAGGATAGTAGGATGTGTTTGCATTTTCTGTATATGGGTTTTTACCACATGCATTAAAACGGCAACTCAGAATTACGTTTTGTTGTAATATATCCTACCACTTTCCGATTAAAAGAACGATAAATGAAAGATCGATTATACGGATATGCCAGTTTTTACAGGGTTTTGTTGTATTTGAATTTATTTTATCCAATCTTAGAGACTTCTCCTTGTACTGTTTGCTTCCATACACTTCTCCGATCTTTAATTTATTTATAATAATTATTGGTTTATTTTGTTTTTATTAGAAAGAAAAGAATATTCTTAGGTTTATAGTACAGTGGTTATATTTAATATTCAGGAACGTTCTGGCTAGTGTTCTATCCTTCATACAATTTGAAATGGCCAATGTTCTGATAAAACAAGTATTCTCCAAACAATATCTCCCAGAGAAAAGCCCAGTTGTGTGTTGCTTGCTTGTAAATGGTTGTTCTATGAAATTAGAAAAGTGTTAGCTGTTTGAACAAGAAATCGTGGATATTAAGAATATATATATGTAATTATGCTTGCAATATAATAGCTTACCAGAGACAAAAAGAAAAGGCATCATGAATGCGAACCATAGTACTCAATATACTTTATTTGGCTATAAAAATGCTGAAAAAAAATTATTTTTTGTGAACTGTGTGGTAGAATATTTCATTTACCTACCCAAAGCAAAAGGATTTATTTGCAGACCAAGAGAGTACATAGGAGACGCTAATATTGTCTTCAGTAAATGATATACATTAATATATAATATAAATAATATTGTTATATGTACAAAAAAAATTACCATGTCAATGACACTTGTATGAAATGAAAGTTCTTGATTTGCGATGTGCTCATGAGAGGGAGGTTCATCTATAATAGAAATTATGTTAAGCCGTGTGCTTATTAAAAAGAGATAGATTGAAATAAAATAAAATATTACCGTGTTCATAACCGTGTTTAATAGTAGAGAGTAATTTCGGCGATATGGCCTATACAAAAGAAATAAAAAAGTCAGAATAATTTTATAGGATGACGGCATAAAGTATATTTACTAACCTTAGCTAATCCGGATGGACATTGTGAAGGGGATGCATCAGAAGGTAACAAAACGCGAGTGTCTGTAGTAATAGAAAACAATTATTATCATTTTAGTTATATATATATAATATTAAAGAATAAGATATCTTACCAAGAAAATTTGTGAATATAATAAATGTTGGAAAGAGAGAAAAGAGAGAAAACTTGTAAATGAAAAAAAAAACAAAAAGAACAAAAGACCAAAGGGCCAAAAGGCCGAAAGACAGAAATCATATATTGGATTGAGTTGAAAAAAGCATGTTCAAAGCCGATTTGCACCCCATTAATTCCAGGAAGTATTAATAGAGATACGCGTATTAAAGAAATCCTGAGTATTTACAGCAACAAGTGTAATATAATAAATGGGTTCTTGCTTTTACTTTTACCATCTTTCCATTAACTACACTTTATTCTTTTGCTTAACACCTAACTTCTTTTGTATGTTAATAACACTCTATATATACAATGAATAGATATATAAAACAAATATAATTAATAATCAACTCATGTATAACATTTTATTAAATAGCTTTCAGACCATGGTTAACAATCGTCAGTCAATTGTCCCGGCTCCATCCCTGGAATATACTGAGCTTTTAAGAAGGCTCACCACTATGGAGGAAAGTCTCAAGACCATGGATTCAAACATTGGCATTGTCATCAAGGGGAACAAAGATTCATTGGAAATACTTGATAGTGTTGCCAATGCCTCTGGAGAACTTCTTGCAGTTATTGCTCCTACCACTATACCTGCTTCTGCTTCTGTCCCTTTTGCAGCTTCTTCCATTGGTTCTACTCTGGATTGGTATACAACACCTTCTGAGGCTTTTTTTGGTATCTCTTCTGCTGCTCCTTCTGTTGCTCCTTCTGTTGGTCCAGTGGTTCTTACTGGTGCAAACGCTGGTGAACTTAGTAAACAGGATCGCACTAGAGTTTTAGTAAGTGTTGAGATGTACAGTAGCTCATCAACATAATATCTCACACTAAGTATAGGCTCTTATCCTAGGAGAGTTGAAGAAACACAACTTCAAATCAAATAAGCCGGAACTAGTTGCAGCTAACAACAGCAAGCGCAGTTGGGATGTTAATGTTGATTACAGACTTCCACCCAACAGACAGCTAATGCATGACCTTCATGCATACCTGGCTCCAAAGGTTGTTGGGACTAGTGTTTGACAGGCCAATATTAGCGATTGTATCTACACAAACTTTTGTGGAACAAGACGCCAAGTCAAGGAATCCTATGAAGCGCGCAAAAAGACAAAATCTTGGTCAAGAAAAGCAGGTCAAGAGACTGATGTATGTTAGAAGTATATTTTGATTGCAAATTAAATGTATTCATATTAATACATCTATAAACTAGCATTTTGACCATTGCGAGCTGACCTACCATACATTCAAGGCTGAAATTGATGTGAAGGTGGGTAAGAGCTGCGACGGACTCTTACAGAAAGAAGCAATGTCTGAGGGCGAATCTGAAGATGATATGCCTGGAGTCTCGAGCAACCATGCGATTCGTACAGTGTGTCCAAGTTGGAGAAGCGATGAGGTAATTTCTTTTGTTTACATTATTGTATATAGCTTTTTTTGTTTTTTTATGGATTTAAATGAAACAGAACTTTGATTAATCACTTATTTGTATTTAGTACAATCACTTTCTTGCGGTTGTTGATGATTTTATGCGTAATTGCATGGACTTCAATTCGCGTCAGATGTTGAAGAGGTCCTTTGGTAGAGATGCTGTTTTAGCAGTCCCGCCTAGATTGACGTGCCTTCTCCCTCACTGGGCTTTTAGAGATGAGTTTCAATAAATTTTGTTTTCTTATCCTCTACATCCTCCACATCCTCCATCTGACAATGATAAACGTACCAACAAATACAAACACTATGATTATTCTTTTCTGTGTGCCTTTAAAAAAGGGAGTTATAATTTTATTATTTTTTAAATGTATTGTTTTTTTGGCAAAGGAATGACCAGCATCTTTTTTACTTTTCTGCGTGTTGTGTGCTCAGCAGTTGCTACTTCTAACATAATTTTATGCACTGCCAATACACATTGGAAATCGTTAGGAGAAAATGTTGGAAAGCAGGTTTCAACGTGTTTGTACTCTCGCGATTTATCATTTTCAGGTGTATACCATTTGATAAAGGCAAAAGTATGTTGAGAATTGTGAAGAAGTTGTGTCAGGTGGCAATGGGTGCGGAGCAAGGGAGTAAGGGATGAAGAGGTGGGTGGAGGAGTGAAAGAATGGGCGAAAATGTATTGTATTTGACCCGTGTATGCGATGATATGCTCACCAGTACTTCCAATGAACTTTGCTTGTACAAGAGAGCCACGACTTCCAGATTCACCTTTACCCTTGTAGACCTGCTCAAGGATGTTGATATATTTCAACAGGGTGATTGTATTGTCGACAAAGTATGGTGATTCTGACGCTTGTTGAAAGTGAACTAATTGTTCATTGTTGTACGCAACTTTGTAGTATTGTAAGAGATGAACATAGTGAATGTCACTCATTGTGGTAGTGGATTTTAATGATAGAGGAAATGCAGAAGGAGGGAGAGGTTCGTTGCCTTTTACAAGTACATTTGGATCTTCAGAAGCCTCAACAAATGACTGTATGCGGAAGGTACATTGACGGATGGATGGAATGGTGGTGGGTGTAAAGGAAGAAGTGAGTTTGGTAAGGAGAGGAAATGCAGATGTCTGGCGGGTACTCTGAAGGAAACTGTTGACAAGATCGTCTTTGTGCACATCTTCAATAAATTTCTTCATAAATGTTTCTTCAAACCCCATCTTCCTCTTTGTCTTCAAATTTTTTAACAACCCATTAAACCGCTCAAACCCGAATAGCCAATAACCATACACTGGTCCAAAATCACAAATTGTATCTCGAAGATGGAGGTGTAGGTGCATATTACAGGTGAGGATTTCGGCGTTGTACAGCTCATCACATCTGGTGCAAAAAGTTTGAAGAAACTGATGGGCAGTGTTGACTTCATCGAACGTGATCGTTGGCTTGATCAACAGGCGGCATGCATCAACAAAGTTAATCCAGTTTTCGAATCTGTCTTTTGCAAGAACATCTTTCAACAGAACTGGCGAGTATACAAGCACCCATGACTTCCACTCGTCTGCCTTCATATACGAGAACTGCTTTTCTATTTTTGAGTTCAAAGAGGTGTATCCACCAGGCACAATCATCGTTTCTGCAGTCTTCTGCATTGCTGCAAAATCGCCATCTTGAATGTCTTCGTCTTTGATCCAACGATCCATCAATCTTTTGGGCGTTCCCAGGAATAAATTATGCATGGGATCAATGATCGTTCCACGTACTAGATCAAGGTATCCAAGGCAATGCAACTGCGACCATCGAACACCATTTTCGACCTCCAGCCGATGCCTTTCTGAGGGGGTACTAGCACTTTCCCACTCCTCAGCATGCAACCTGTTCTCTACACCGTCACAAAGCACCCACCGAGAGAAGTCAAACCCACGAAAGTCAACATTGACACCGTTTTCCAAGCAAGGGAAATGTCTGTTGCACTTGTAACATGCGCATGTACTGTTGTGCGAGGTGAAATCACTTGTCTTTCTTGCTGCCAGGATGTTACAGGCCACCATCATCAATGCAGCATGGACGCGGACACCACTAGGACACTCGAAAGTTGAGATTGCCAGTCCCTCATACAATCTTATCAGATCATCTACCATAGGCTGGAGATAATGGTTTATCTCTTTGGATTTGGGTTCCTTCGGGCCAGGCATCAATCCTACGAGAAGTGTGTTCTCTGGCTTGTATCTTTCATTGCAAGGCAGATTGTTTACTACCAGGTATATGGCACCAGTCGAGTGCATGACATTATTGAAATGTTGAAACCAGTTGATGTTGAGAGTCAACATTAATGAACGCGAATCCTTTGTGAATTGCACGCCATCTTTGTCTTTGAGCTCCTTCCACATGGCACTGTCATATATGTCACACATCATATCCACCATCTTCAGCTCGTGGTTCCAATGTCTAATTTTATCCTCGAATCCTGGACGAAGAAAAAACATTCGTAAAGTATTAACGACGGACTGGTACAAGTATGAACGCTTGGCCACCAAAGCATCTGATGCTGATGTTTTTGTCAATTGGCAGTTGCAAGACGAGCGTGCACCAAGCTTTACAAAATCGCAATGAGACGGGACAGATGCACTTTCTTTGTACACCTTGTGACAATCCTGACACACAACAAATTTCTTTATGCCTTTGGTTATGGCTGAGAAACCTGTCATGCGCTGAAGACCAGGAAGGCTCAAGGGCAGTTGGAAATCCTGCTCGTAAATTGTCAAAAGCTTGTTGATGAACTCGATCAAGACAACGGCACCCTTGTCAACCACATAGCAGGAAGCAAACATCACCACAAAAGTAGCAATGAACCTGTGCACTGGGTTCTGGGGCATATTGGGGGTGGCAAAAGGGTCTATTATAAAAAAAAAAATTAATGCTTTTTTTTTTAAAATTTTTAACACTAACTGACCTTCACTATTCAATTCATTGTTGTCGAGCTCAATAAAATTGTCTTCGCTTTCGTCTTCACTGATTTCATTGCTGTTGCTTCTACTGTCATCATTGTTGCCATTGCTGATTGCGTCATTAGTAACGGAAACGTCTTCAGTGTCAGACATTGAAGCTCCTTCCCAAACAGGTGAGTTTGTCTGAGTGTACGATTCTTCCAGGGCTCCAGGCTGATGGGTTAAGATAGCTACATTTAGAATATAACACTTGGTTAATATCTAACAGTATCTGAATTAAATAAACCTTACGTTCATCATCGACCTCCATCATATTTCTTTGGGTAGACATGTCTATTACAACACGTTATTTCATGGATTACAATACAATTAAATAAATTCAAATATTGTACCCCTTTCACATCTTATGGCATTTAGTCTTGCCCTTTTATTATGACGTTGAGCAGTTCTTCTGGCAACAAAACTATAGCCAAGATCGTTCTGACTACATCCAGCACAATGGCACTTTTCGTTGTAGAGTTCAGGAATTGTTAACATAATGTTTATTTATTTTTACTTTGAAGTGTTAAGAGAAAAAGGAAACAAGTACAACGTTTACTAAATTTACTATGTCTTTATAATGAATTGTTATGACTTTATAATAATAATAAATAATATTTTCGCCTGTTGTATCCAAGCCAATAGAAAACTGGAAAACAGTGTTTTCATCTTCAACACACAAAAAAAGCTGAGATGAAAAAATACCCCAGATTTTCTATTGTTATAATTTAACTTTGTACATGGTAATTCCCATATGTTTTTCTAGTGAGAGCAACCAGAACTGCTTTCCTACGCCAGGAAAACCGTTTATGATCCTAATGGATTGTCTTGGGAGGCTGGTCAAGTAGTTGCTCTCCATGCTCTGAGCATTTCAGCAGCCATGTCTGTGTAATTGGTCTTCAGAGGCACTGGAAATCTCTGCGTGTCTGGCTCCACTGTCACAGTCTGCGTGGGTCTTCTTGACACTGTTTATACTACATGCTTTGAAGGCCTTACAGATAGAGTTGTACTGGGTCTTGTAGTCAATTTCATTCTTGAGTGTGCCCTTGTTGCTCTTCAACACCTTCAAGTCGAACCAGTTCTTGTTTTCCTTAAAACTTGGGAAAGGCTCGTTCGACACATGCCACCAAAAAAAGAAATAGAATGCCAAGGCTCCAAAAGCATACTGCTTGTGATCTTTGTGGTGGATGGTAGCAGCATACTCCAGCTTTCCAGTATGGTTGGTCTTTCCCTTGCGCATAAGAAGGATCAATGCTGGGCAGTCTGAATATCCTTCGTCTTGGAAGTCCAGCATAAAGAGATCCGGGAGCTCCATTCTTCTTGTGCTTTCTCCATGCAACAACATGGTGTGCTGCATCAAAAAGGCAGCTCGGTCACACATAGCCTTCTCAGTTGCCTGGCCAAAGTAGTACATTGATACGCAAATCATTTCTTTGGGGGTGTATCCGTCTTGCAAGGTACCAGCTCCATGGTCTTTGTATGATTGACGAAGTCTGTCAGCCTCTTGAAGTCTGAGGGAACACAAATACAACTTCAATAGAGTTCCACGAGAATCTTGCAGGCTGATGCCAACCATGGAGGACTTTTGATTGACATGAAGATCAACAACTGCTTTAACATATTGATCAATTGAAGAGGGACTGAGTGGGTAAGGGCTGCCATCAGGTCTAAACTTGCTGCGTCTTGCTCTTTGTCTGTTTTCAAATGGGACAACATCTTGCTAAAGAAAATCAAGCAATTTTGTCTCAGTAACCAATGTACCAGAGGGCAGACAGATTCTTGCACAGTAATCCTATAATTAAAGCGAAAATAAAGTTAATATAATTGATTAATGAATAGTTTATTTTGTATACACTGACCTTGAATAAGTTTGCGTATATTACCAAAAAGGAAATTTTGAGAAAAAACACCCATTGTTGTTTTTATTTATTTTTTCATTCTTTTTCTCAATCAAATCTTCTCATGTCTTCTAAAATCATTAAACAATCTTGTAAAAAGAGTCCCAAACTTTCAGATTACATGAAAGACAAGATTGTGGGTGCTTATTACTTTAGAATTCCCATAGCTAAGATTGCACGCAAGTATGAGCTACCCTACACAACAGTGACAACAACCATTGAGAGAGTGAAGAAAACGGATACTGCCCTTACCAAAAAAAACGTGAAGAGAGACCTGTTCTCTTGAATGATTGTGATTTGAGAGCTTTGGACAATATTGCGAGCAATGACCCAACTGCAACATTAGATATGATTACAGCTGAAATTCAGGAATCTTCAAGTGTACCCATCAAGAGAGATGTTGTTCGTAATTCCTTAAAAAAGATTGGTTTACGCTCTTGTGTTGCTGCAAAGAAGCTTTTGCTAAAGGAAAGACACATAAAAAACAGATTAAAGTTTGCAAGAGATGCTCGTTGTCGCAATCAACAGTGGAATTGGGTAATCTGAAGTGATGAGTCCAGATTCATGGTTTGTCCAAGGGCAGGAAATGTGCGTGTTTGGCGCACTCCAGCATAGAAATATAGAAGAGGCTATGTACATCCAAGAGTACAAGGCGGAGGAGGCTCAGTGATGGTCTGGGGGTGCATTTGGGCTGGTGGAGTGGGAAAACTTGTAATTGTTGATGGTACACTAAATCAGACGAAGTACATAAGACTCTTAAAACTTCATTTTATGCTCTGGTTTTGATGCCTTAAGCAAAGAAAAGATGACAAGTTTATTTTCCAAGATAATGCACCCTGCCATAAAGGTATTTTGGCAAAAGAATACAAAGAAGAGGTGAATCTGCCAGTGATGACATGGCCAGCAAACAGCCCTGATCTGAGTCCAATAGAAAACATTTGGGCATACTTGGAACGCCAGCTAAGAGATAGAAGGGTAAAGCCAACAAATTCACACTCGTTGGCCAGAGCTCTTCAAGAAGAATGGAAAAAAATACCAAAGAAAGTAGTGAAAACACATTGTATATCAATACCAAATCGAATCAAAGAACTTAGAAAAAATAATAGATTCTATACCCACTATTAAACTTTCTAATAAATTACATATACCTATTTACAAAGCTAATATATATTACTCATAATTATTTCAGAGCTCTAGCTATACATTAAGATGATAAAAAGATGTAAAGAAGTTGTATATTTTCATTGAAAAAAATTGGGATTTTAAAAAATACTTAAATTAAATATGGGTCAGTGTATGATATATTAAGAATTTACCAAGTATTTTTGCCTTCTATTGTCATATGCCTTAGCAGTATTTGCACATCTTGTGAGTGCTTTCATTTGAGATACAACATTAATGGTATTGGTCTCTCTTTGAGCTTCAGCAGCTTGGATTGGGAAGTTGGACATTTTGTAATAAAAAAACAATGAAGTAATAATAAGAAAATGATAGGCAAAAACAATTTTATTTTATACTTTTCTTTAAATACATGCTTGTTTTATAAGAAATCAAGCTTTTGTGAGTCAATTACATACAACTTGACAAAGTATCTAATAATTTGTATGCAATAGTACTCATAAACACATATGAGTAATAATGCATGGTACACAAAGAGTCATAAAAATTTCACGATTTTTATTGGCTCCTTTAATGAAGTATAATGACTAGTTCTGGTCCAGTCGGGTTTATAAAATTTTCCGGGAAACAGTATAGCTATTTGATTCTAATTTTTGGTAGTAACCTATATCCGGACCCTCAATATTGAGTGGAAGATACCTACTATATATTTTTTATTAGATTCTATAGAGATTCCAACATGAGATTGTATTAGGAAGTTACTTCAAACTATGCCAAGCTGTCTGTCGTGATATTATAAGGTATCTACTCCTAACATAACTAAACAAGCAGTCTTTTCCTTTACTTTTATTATAAACTTTACCCTCATCTCTTTAGGTAAGTCTCATATATCACTGTCTGTCTAGTATAAAAAGATAATTTATCATATTATTTACTTCAAAGATCATAACACTAATATTTTGTTTCTGTTTAATAGTCGTTCTTCTTTACTTTTACCATGTCTATCTCCCAATCTATTGCATAAGAGAGGCTGCTACACTAGACTAGCTACTAGTATATAGAACACGTAATCCTAGTATTATTTTTTATTGAAACCAAAATAAAAACATTTTTTTGAAACATTTTTTTTGAAACACATTTTTTGAAACCCTATAATTGCAATTATTGGACCCCCCATTTTTCAGATTTTTTGTATCCATCCTTTTTTCCATTCACAGTAAATTCGAGCAGACACTTCATATTCCGCTTTAGAAAATTTTAGTCAGGCCAACTTTAAATCTAGCTTGGACATTGAGTTTAAAAAAATCTCAGTGGGTGTGTATCTCTTTATGTGCAGTAACATCTTCCTGAGCATTAACCACAGTATAACAACTCTTCTTCTATTTAAATATAATATAATAGCTACTGCGGATAATACACAGTATTAGTCTAGAAAACTATATAAGATAATTCAATTCATATTAATAAAAAATATCTTTTATTCTCTCTTTGATTTTACATATACTTCTTGATCCCCAGTGGGTTTGACCTTTTGACTTTGTTATAGTAAAAGGAAGACCAACCCAGATCAGAAACAACAAAAACAACAACTTCAAAAAAAATGCCTGACAGCCTAGATTAGAAGCGACAGTGTAGGCCAAAATGGAGACGCCGGGGTTCGAACCCGGGGCCTTTCGCATGCAAAGCGAATATGATACCACTACATCACATCCCCATTATATATGGGGCATAAGTGTTGTAAACTTTTGGAGCATAAAGTAAAAATATATTTGTTTGATGTGACGTCAACTTATGGACAGACTATTAAGTTAGGACAGTGCAAAGTCATGACTCCATCTCTGGACACAACAAAATCCGATTTCTTGGATTTATTTTCTCTCTCCCTCTTTTTCCTTTTTTCATGCTATCGACATTTAAATTCCTGCTGGACTTTAAATGTTTTTCCCCTTTTTTCTATTTTTTCCTTAATTTTTATTTCCTTTTTAGCTTGCTTCCCTTTGCATTGCACTTGTTTCTTTACACTTCTTGATATTACTTCTTTAGTATGCTTCCCGAGAGCGTATATTTTTTAGTAGTTTGATCATTTTTATTTTTGATTATTTTTGATGATTTTTTTTGTGATTATGCCCGAAGACCTGTATACTCTTCTAAATAATCATTATTTAGCATAAGATATATCTAGATTATCACCTTGTACGCAGTTGTCAATTAGTATATAAGAGAGAAGTTTTTATCCCAATAAAATTCATTCAGTTTCTCTCTATATTTCTTTTGAACATTGTCACTAAGCTTGAGCTATTGTCCTGCAGGAAATACTAAGTTGCACACTGTTAGAATCTACAAGTACTGTCTCACTGTTTGTCTGCTTGTCTGCTTGTCCATTTGTCCATTTGTCCATTTGTCTGCCTGTCCATTTGTCTGCCTGTCTGTTTGTCTATCTGTCTGTTGTCCATATATCTGTTTCCATCTATTTCAAGTCCCATTTATTATCTAAATTCCTTCTTGTTGGATTGTTCTAAGCAAAATAACAAAAATATAACTATACATATAATATATATTATATTTCTGACCAGTTGCACCACATAGCATAACTTAATACGTGTTATAATTGTCACATATGTTGTGGAGAGGTCTGGCTTTTGGCCATGTCGTGGTGTCTGGTACTAGAAGGTCAGTCTGCTCGGTGGGTTTGTCCAGCAGTTTGTTATGATATGTCATCCCGGTTATGAGAGGCTGACGTCAACGGTTTGTTGATGTAGTGCTGTGCCCTCGGTGGTAAGAGGAGAATTTTTCTGTGCACAGGAAAAATCTCGTTTCCATTTCCTGTTCTTTCTACATACAATACCTTTTTCTTTTCTCTTGTTAACATATTTGTCTACATTGTACTCATTCAAAATCATGGTCCCCCATGTTAGTAACATTCCTCTTCTACAATGTACATAATTCATCTTGCCAACATCTCTGCGCAACACCAGTACTTTTATTATTATATTTTTACTGTATCTTTATTTATATATTTTATCTTTGCTGTATCAATTACTCATCATTCTATTTTTACTATCTTTATTTTTCTAAACTTCTATTATCAATTCTAAAGCTCATCAACTATAAAAGAGAAATAATTTCATTCAATAAATCTTTATCTTTTGATCCAATTTAGTATCTTTTTCTTGTTTTCTTCTTTTTGTGGTCTATACTATCTTGCAACATAACATATTGGTTCCTTGGTTTTAGGAAGATTATTTATCAGTTTTGGTCTCCTCGTCGGTTATTACTTTTCTGTTTCATCATTCTCTTTTCATATATCTTTCTCTCCCTCTCAATTTTAACAGCGATTCTATCAGTTGTTCACTCTTTTCTTACCTGTCAACTATTGCTATTTGCCGCCTTTTGCTGTATCCATCTTCTGCTCTATTCTATTGTCATTGTATTTTATTTGCCAAGTGATCCGTTACAGTCTACAACAAACCTAATACATTACGCGGCATAATGCTTACACATGTACAATAAAAAAGGGACAAATAACCATGTTGTAATGTCTGGTACCCAAAGATCAGTCTGCTTGGTACGGTTGTCTGACAGTTTGTTATGACATGTTGTTCCAGTTACAAAAGGCTGACAGCAATGGTTTGTTTATGTGGTGCTGTGCCCTCAGTGATAAGATGAGATTTTCCGTGCACAGGAAAAATCTCATTTCCATTCTCTGTTCCTTCTATACATATTACTTTTCCCTTTTCTCTTATTAACATATTTGTTTATATTGTACTCATTTGAAATCATGGTCATCTATGCTAGTAACATTCCTCTTCTACAATATATACAATTTATTTTGCCGACATCTCTGTGTAACATCAGTACTTTTATTATTATATTTTTACTGTATCTTCATTTATATATTTTATCCTTACCATATTGATTATTCATCATTCTGTTTTTACTATCTTTATTTTTCTGAACTTTTATTATCAGCTTTAAATCTCTTTGTCTATAAAAAAGATATAGTTTTATTCAATAAAATATTATCTTTCTATTTAATTTAGTATCTTTTTCTTGTTTTCTTCTCTTTATAGTTCATGCCATTTTTTAACATAATATATTGATTTCTTAGTTTTAGTAAGACTGTTTACTGATTTTAATCTTCTTATTAGTTATTATTTTTCTGTTCTTGACATTTTCTTTTCATATATTTTTTTTATCTTTCATTTTTATCAATAATTTTATTAGTTGTTCTATCCCTTCTTATCTGTCAAATATTACTGTTTGCCTTATTTTGTCATATTTGTCTTCTATTCTATTCAATTATCATTGTATTTTATTTGTTAAGTGATCTGTTATAGTCTGCAACAAATTTAATATATTACATATCATGTTAATAATAAAGTGTAAAAAAGAATAAAAGCAATATTTGGACAATATAAAAACTAGCAAAAATGTATACTAGATAATAAATAAGTATATTTAAAGAAGTATAATTAAACAAACAAAATAATATAGCAGATAAAAGATACCTTTAATATAAATAAATTTCTATTGATACCTATACTAATTATTTTAAATATTTATCTTAAGATCTTATTTGATATAATGTGTTTTCTATAAAAATATTAATTTAATTATTATTTCTAATATCACTAGAGAATTAGATTTTTACGTATATGTAGTAGTACAAAATATTCTATATAATGAAATAATTAAATTCTATAATTTATTATTTATAGATTTTGTTTACAATATGCTATATTATATGTGAGTTATCTATATAACTTCTAAACTTATTATTATCTAAATAGAAATATAAGATTTTTTAAGCTATTGAATCATAAAAATAATAATAAAAGTATTATGTCTTTCTTTCTTTAAATATTATATTAAATTAAACCTAATTTAAAGCAAAGATTTAAATAAAAAAATCTTTTTTAAAAGAAAATTTTTTACTGAAATAATAATATTGTGATCTTTTAGATATGAAACAATAGAAAATAATAAATTTGAAAATAGAAACATATAGAAACTTTTGAGACTATATATAAGTTGTCTTTTATTCATAAATAAAAAGTATCATATTTTTAAAAAAAACACAATCTGCTCTTGTCATTATGTTTTAGTTTTTTAAAACTTTTTCTTTTACTATATTTGGCTCTTAAAATGTATTTACTGCTTAATTAGTGTTGATATTACAATTATAATATCAAGTCATAAATTGTATTTCTTCAGCTTTTAGCTATTCTTTTTTTTTTATACTAGAGCTTTAGAACTCTCTACTAAATTAGCTCTATATCTCTCTGACAAAGTTTACACTGCAAAAGAAGGGCCAATTTAGCATACTAAATCTTGATCAAATACTGTCAGAATGAATAAAATTCAGCATGAATTCAATTGGAATTTATGATGTCAAATTTTTAAAATATGTGAGCTAAATGAATATAATTGTATACTGAATTTTAGGAACACAAAAAGAAAAAGTGTGATATACTTTTATGTGATACATTGTGACTGTGACACTATGACAAATAGGGGCGGTTTTTTGCATTTGTGACTTTGTTTTTGGTCTATAATAATTAAAAAGTCATCAAAAATTCAAAATAAAACAAGAAAATGTCTGTTTTTTGAAAAGGTTGACAAAAAGCAGATTGACCACCTAAAATTAAATCTCCTGATAGACAAAAATACATTTTAAATACAGATTTTACATTTTTAGTAAATATAGATTGCAATTGATAACTATTAAAAGTCAGAGATAAAAGAGAGAAAAATATTTAAACTTTTTGCTGGGAGGATAAAATATGTTAAGACAATTTGAAAAAAAAATGTATTATAAGAAAAGAATATTATAAGTCTGCAAGAGAACCAAGTGACAGTTTTGGGCCATGGTTAAGATCTGGCCACACTACATATGCTGTTGCTGTTATTGTTATTGTGTTTATAGTTGTGTTCAACTTCACCAAACCAACTAATTGTGTGACATCTGCCAGGTGAACTACTATTGGCTTCATTTGCCCATTGTTGATTGCTGGTATACTATTTACCAAACGAACTGCATAAACATTGACAAGGACAAGCGACCACCTCTTATTGTTGAGCTTGTGCTCAAAGACAATGACAACCTTCCCAAAGAAATCTTGTAGACTGGAGAGTATCTTGGGCCAATGTTGTGGTTCTCATCAATCTGAATCTGAAGTCTGACATTATATGCCTCTCTTATACAATTATGGTCGAGTGCAGAGTCAATAACACAACCATTTACAAATGCCTTACAGTTTTGTTTTAATGGCTGCTTCAATCATACTACACTCTTTTCCCTTTGATTCGTAGAACTTTTGAAGAAGCTCTAGAAAACAAGAAATGCCTCCAAAACTATCAACAATCATTCTGTTCTTCAAAGGCCCCCAGAACTCAATGTCAGAATCAGTACCAACATTACTACCTTCTTGGTCAATTGGCCAACCAGCAGAGGGATTATCATACTGAAGAAGAGTTGTTGCTGTTACTGTTGCTGTTGTCATTGTTGAATTTTCAACTCTCATCTGTCGAATCTGTGTCAAGCCAAACATGATGTTGCCAGTGTTGATTCCAATTGCCAAATTACTCTTTATTGCTTGCGAGTATTTCATAATTGCCCTATCGACAGATCGTGCACTATATGCTCTGGGGGGACCATACACTTCTATCATTGTGGGATAGTGCTGCAGAAGGTGCTAATTGATCGTAAAGATCTTGAGCTGGACCTCTTCTTTAGCTAGTAAGGCTTCCAAATACGTATTCCATGCAATGAGATTTCTAAAAAAAATATAAGTTAACACAAGTTATAAAATAATTATATTAATTATAATTAAAACTTACATTTTAATCAAGGTTTTCTTTTCTGCTGATAACTTCCGGCTCATGAGTAGGTTGCATGTCTGCACCAGATCAAGCAATGTCTTATGGGCAGCTTGGTCATGGACACGCTCTGTCACAAGCATAGGGATAACAAACAAGATGAAGTCAGCCCAGTCCACAGCCCAAAAGTACTCTGATCTTGTTGCGATGTTGATCCATGCACTGTAGAAAGATGTTAGAATACTTCTTCTGTTTGACACCGTGGCAGTACCAATTTCTTTCTGAGCAGCAAGAGAGAGAGAAAGAGGATGATCTTTTCCATACATGCCGCACACGAGCCCCCAGACCTGTTTGCCAATGCCGTGACAAATGCCGTGCATTTCATCCAATGCAAAGAAGAATGGACCAGAGAAGGAATCCAGTAAGAAGAAGGAAGATTGGCCAGTTAACCCTTTTTTGCTAGATGAGGCCACCTCATCAAAGTGCTTGAAACTTTCTGGTGTGTGCATGGTAATGGAAGATAACTTATGGAAATATTGGCCATGACCAGGAGATTGACCCACAATGTGGCAGATGCAGCAGCCATCCTTACTCATATGGTCCACATGACAAGCTATCTTTCCCAGAGCTGGGATGTTGCCAGTTGTCATTAGTACATGGACTTTTATACTAATATCTCCAGATGGTGTCTTCACAACCATTTCACCGGCTTGGAGAACCCAAAGTTCTTTCAGAACAGGCTCCAGGCATGACCAGAAGTTGCGGGTGCTTTGGGACCAGGGATGATTGTGACTTGGATCATATGGCTGTGCTCGTAGCAGATCATTGGGGGAAGGTTGAGGGTAGTAACGTGGACAATGGTTACCAAACCCAGAACACAATGGGGAGCAAACCCATCAACAGACAGCAAAATGATGATGTTGTTTTCACCCGAGAAAAGATGTTTCTTTGACTGATATGCCTGTTTGTCAAAGACATCAGAAATGTTGCTATCAGCCTTCTGCGTATGATGGTGGCAATACAGCATCTCTTTTCTGGTGCAGTCGTTGGCCAAAGCAGCTGCAAGCTGTCTACCCAGAGGAAGAGGTATCATTGTGCTGGCAGGAATTGGATTCTCACCAGCATCTTGACTTCTCTCGCTGGTCTTGTAATGGGCTTCGTCACAATGCGGGCACTCCGTTTGCTGATTGTTGTTGTACAGCATACACCCATTGCAACAAACGTGGTATGTCTCCTCATGGACACCAAGAAATCGAGAAAGAAGCTTGGTACCAAGATAAGAAGAGCAAGCTCTGTACAAAATCTTGTTTGACGTACTGAGAATATCATTAAAGTATTATGCCAGACTAATGTGGGCCTTCTGGGAAATGCCAAACTCCTTGATAATCTTCATAAGCTTGAGATTCTTTGCATTGTCATAGCCAGAAACAGGAACAGGAGCACTAAAGTCATAGACCAACTGAGAAGGAGTATTGTCAATAGCATTTTCAGTAACATCCATGATTGCCAAATCATTTTCCATAGAATTCTCATATTCAATATCATACTTTAATAAGATAAACAATAATTAGTACATTGGATGCATTTGTATATTTATCTTTCTTATCATGGGCTCATCCATTTCGTTGATAACGGAAGGAGTAATATTCTTGTCAATGCTCATGTTGGTGCTTTCTCTGTTTAATTATTAAAGAATTAATATATTTTATTTAGTTGCATCATTATAATTTGTAGACTTACTCCAAGGTTGAGCTAGATGCAAAATTCAAGATAAGATTACTCTGCTCAGAAACAGAAGCAACTTACGAACTTTGGATGTTATTTATCTCTTTATAAACTTTTTCTAGGCACTGAACTTCACACTTGGCTACAAGTTTCTTGTTTGTGTAGCATTTGTGGCAGATACTGCACTCGTGGTGGGAAAGCTTTGTGATTGTAGACATTTTGTTAAGTTGAATTTATTCTTTTGAAGTATAGGTAAGAATAGAGATATTCACTTTCAAGTCTGAACTCTTTTATAATGATTAACTTGAAGACAATAATGTTGCAGTAACTTGAATATAAGCTCAAAAGAAAAAAGTAAAACATATATATATCATGTCGTCATGTAAGCACAGTAAGCAAAATTGATATTCACTGAAACCAACCCAATAGATTCAATCTATATTGCTATGAAACCAATAATAGATAATTGAAATTTTTTTCTTTATATCTTATTTTCACAACAACATCTTTTTTCTCAGGTAAACAATATTTGTAATATGAATGATACAGATAACATCATCATATCTTTACTCCTAGCCATTCAGCTTCAGTTATCTGTCTTATGTGCCAATCAAAAACAAATGAAGATGGATATTAACAGCCTTGGAAATGAAATAATGATCAAAGAATCTCCAAAGCAAAATCTCTCTTTATTTATTAATGTAAGTTCAACTCAAAACAGTATTGCTGAAAACTAACTTTAACTTCAATAGACTTCAAGTGGGTTTATTTTCAAATCTGTGATCAACATTCATAATGTCACTTTAGAACATGTTTATCAAATGATGAGTCAACATCTTGGAATCAAGGTTACAGCATCCAAAAAAGCAACACTCAGGACCTGTATGAAACTTGTATGTAACGAGTTAGCCGCCCTTCCTTCTGTACGAGCTCTTGGCCCTCATCCTAGTTGGGGGTCCATATCTTCATGTGATCGAACAATGATTTGCAATAAACATGCAAACATGCTTAAGAGGGTTGGTATAGATTTCACCAGATGCCATCAAAATTGGGCATTCATTGCAAGAGTCAGTCATCTTTGGAAAGACCGTCAAAGGAGGCAATTGTAAGTAACTATCCACTGCAGTGTAAAGTAGTATATTTAATATTGGAAGTATATGATGTATCTGACTGTTTATAACCAATAAAAATGATGTATAAAATGTAATGTCTATCATAACAGCCAATAAAAGTGATATATAAAATGTAATTGTGTAGTGTAATAACCAATAAAAAGATAAATAAAAAAAATATTCATTTGAGAAACCAATAAAAATGTATTTGTATAAAATACACTACAGTGCAATTATGTCTTATTCAATAAAAACAATGATTAAGCAAGAAATATTTAAAAGAATCTAAATTAAAAGATTAATGAATTAGTAGTAACCAATGACATATAATATTTCAACTATACTTAAAGCAGTTTTGTCCAATAGAAAGACAAATATTAGCAAAAGAAAAGGTTATCAATATATTAATAGAATCTTAAAACTACCGGTAAGCGGAGATGTATTAAAATGCACATGAACTCAGGGTTGGAAAAAAGGGGGGAGGACACAAAACGCGCCCTGGCTTCCCCTCCGGAACCACCTGTGAAATCACCTCTAAAACTCCTATTTTTTTGGCGTAGTTCCTGATCGCACACCAAACCAATCTGTCTATCTTCAACAAGGAGAAAAATGGAGAACAAATTCATACTTCCAACAGCCCATGTTTACCCACAACAATGTTGATTTCTGGTCTGGTGACATTGTTCTGTTAAAAGATTGCTCACCTAACATTTGCTTTCTGGTGGAATCTTTCCATACAATGAATACATCTAATGTTTTCTCTTGTAGATATATTGTTCAAACTCCAAAAGATGGTTGTAGCATTGGCATCAAAATCAATCATACTGACATAAATATTGAATCATTTCTCTCTGTCAACACAACTCCATTAAACACCTCCTTATGTTGCAGCATCTCTCCTGACACAATTATCTTGCTCATTCCAACTAATTGTAAATTACTTGAAGAAGAACATTTTCTGAAGAGGCTTATATGCAACGGAACTGACCAAGAAAACAACCAAAGAAAATATTACAAGATAAAGATTGCATATGTAATTCTTTTCTCAGATGATACTTCTGGAAACACCTCTAAGCAATTTAATCCATACAAGAGCTAGTTGATGAAATGTGTGGCCCTCTCTTTTGAAGAAAGGTGCTCCACAGAAAATATCTTATTTATATCAGCAATTCCAAAGAAGAAAGGTACAAATGCTGCCTCGTTGTTACCTGAAATTGTTGATGATTTAAAGATGCTAGAAAACAGTGTGGTAATGTTCTCTGCAGAAGATAATGTATATGTTCTTGTGGTATCTGCTTTACTTTGGATTGAGGCAGATACACCTTGTCACTTAGAGCTTTGCTGTTTAGGTGTGTCCAACTCAACTTACCCTTGTAGAAAGTGTTACATTAAATTGCAAAGTCAAATCCCTAAGTTAAACGAAGTTGAATACTATACTAACAGACATCCAACAAGAACCAAGAATCATTATATCCAGGCCGCTTCTACACCAGACAGAGATACAGTGATTCCTGATATTCCTTACTTTGATGACAAAAACACAGCAGAAGAGTTAAGTTTTAAAAACAAGTCAATAGACAAACTACTAAAACTTAAAGCATATGACCAGTCAAAAGACACTCCTGCTGAAATATTGCACTACATTCTCCTTGGCATTCCAAAGTATCTTATCACCAGTCTGGTTAAAGTTGTTTTGAACAAAAACAAAAAAGAACTAGAAGAACTGTTTGATTACGTTAAAGACTACAAAAATTCCAGAGGCATATCAAGAGCGTTTACAAGGTCTCTCACCCATGCTGGTTCATTTCTTGGTAGAGTCTTCAAGGTACTAATTCAAATACTTCTGGTAATCCTGGCCATAAAGTTTGCAGATACAGAAGTATTACAGGAAATCACTCCCCTCTTTGTTCGTCTTGACTGTCTATGCTCTCTAGTATTTGTTCGATCTATTGACAATCAATACGAGACATATATCAGTGAAGTAGACTCTGCCATTAGAAGTCTAATTGAAGCCCTACACAAATACGACACTAACTGTAAACCTAAAAAACATGCATTCTATATGTCCAAGCCAAAAGTCCATCTGTTGACCCATCTACCTGAAGATTTACGAAGATTCAGGCCTGCTCTTAACTACAAGACCGAAAAGGGAGAGCAGTTCAACAAGCACATTTGTGAACACTTGTTTCATACAAACCGTATGAACACATTGAAAGATATATGTCTCAAATTTGGTAAACAATATATGACAAGACATATTATTGATGGTGGTTCATGGATAGGCAAGAATGGTTTAAGGGAAACCTGTGGAAAAGCTATTGCAGAATACATGCAACAAAACTCTGATAGGAAATTCCATGAAACTTTGCTTGGTGGGTCCAGAGAATTTGCAGACAACAACAGTACAGGTTTGACCTCTGGAAGGATATTAAAAGACAATACATTTGCTCTATTTAGACAAAGCAATAGATATATTATCATTGGAATAGTGCTTTTTTCTAAAGGATACCATTTGTATATCAAATATCTATCCGCACATGCTGTTAACAACATTTATCGTCTAGCACTCAAATATGCTGATGATATATACACGCCACTAGATGAATTGAAGGTTGTTTGTCTATTAGACATGCATCTGAAAGTTGGCTGTAAATATGTTGTTAATCTCAACAAATTTGGTTCATACTGGTCCTTCCTTTATTCCTTTTATTAATTTTTTATATCTTTTTTTTATCTCAATAAAACATTCCAATTTCTTTAAGTCATTTTTTAGTTCTCTTCTGTTACACTAGAAATACATTTGTAGATGTCTGTACTGCAAGCATTCCCTTATAAAGAACACAAGTTTTGATTTATAAGTATAAAAGGAAATTACACGAGCAATATATTTAGTAAGCCAATAAGATAACAGATGCGTTTTCAATTTCCTAATTTGATATCAGATTTCATTCATGGTGATAGCTGTGATCAGAACATAATTGAGAAAGCTATTATATGAAGCGAAATGATAGAAGAAGAAATTATTGTTGACTGTAAGCTAATTTTTTGACAAAGTCTTAAATAGGAAGAGAACATGCTTCATTAAGCCCATTACAGGCATCGTGAATTGCAGTCAGCAAAGGACACCAATACCAGACAAGAATGGTGGCAAAACTCAATGGGACAGAAGACAGAAGAACCAATGGCTTGCGGAGACAGGAAGGACAGTAGGACGGCGGCTGCACTCAGGCATTAGCGCCTATGACGCAACACCATGACAGCAAGGGCAAAGGAGGGAACCAGATATACAAACCCAGATAAATGGGTAGCTTCTGGGGGTTGAACCTGCGATCTTTCCATTGGAAGTACAAAGCTCTACCTACTTTACTAAGCAAGTAACTACGCCTTCTTGGCTCAGGTTAAAGATTATGTTTTATTAGAGAGATATGTTGCTGGCAATCTATAGATCATATAACATCTCAAGTACAAAAGAAAAAGCAAAAAAAGTCCGAAAGGATCATAAAAAGACAAAAAATAGAAAGAGAAGAAGAGAACTAACACTAATAAGCTGAAAGCTGTACCCTATTCTCCACTTTGCAGCTGTGTAAAAATGCTGTAACAGTGAAAGCAAGGAGATAGGAGTTCAAGCAAGCAGCCGTTTATGTGTGAAAAGACAAAAAGTGAAAGAAAATTAGATAGAAAAGAAAAAAGACAAAAAAATGAAAATGAAAATGAAAAAGAAGAAAAAAGGAAACTAGCTAAGTCCAGCTTAAAGAGTACCAAAGTGAGTTTTATGAGTGTAATCACCATCAGGATTACAAAGCTTGTCAAAATGCCAGAGAATAGTAAGCAGTGCTACCCAATAAGAGGGGCATGGAGCCTGACTAGAATTTGGGAGAGCAGTTATAGCAAAATCAATTGGATTACAGTTTTGATCAGATGGAATAGGAAGACAGACCAACAAATGGGCAGGAACCAAAGAGCAGACAGCAAGATGGCGACGTGAGATATGGTCAGTACCACAAGGACAATTCTTAGAAGTGCCAGGCAACTAACCCATTCTCCAGTAAACAAGGTGGCTACATTCCACCCTAGTTGCAGACAAGAACAGAATAGGATCTACTACCAAAAGAGGGCGGCATGCTAAGAATAAGACTTGGTTTGAAGACAATCAGAGCTCATCAGTTTTGAATTGTTGGAAGGTCTCAAAATGACGTTTCAGGGCTTTGCTACTATGAACATTTAAGTCAATAGGGATGCTTTGAAGGAGAGTATTATGATAAAGAGTGACAAGTGATGAAGACTGAGAGTAATGACGATGAAGGAGAGACAAGAGGCAGCCAGAGGGAAGGTAGTGAGCATGGATACAAAACTTGGTTATCAGCACATCAGCTCAAAAACTCATACTAGGAAGGAGATACATACGCTTGAGAACAGTGGTAGATGAGGTTTGGTACCCACTAACCATCATGTGCAAACATTTATCACGGATCTTCTCAAGCTGGATAGTATCAGTTCTTTTCAGAGGGAGAATAGCCAATCCATATTCAAATTTTGGTCTGATAAAAATCCTATACAGACGAGAGCTGAGAAGCAGAGAGAATCCAGTCTGGCATGCTCCAACTGCATTCAGCGTTGCCATGGTTGCCAGGGCTCCAGAACGACAATGAGTGACAATAGAAGGCCCATGAATACCTTTATTGCGAAAGGGAAAACCAAGATATATAAATTCCTCTACTGCAGGAAGAATCTCATTATATAGAGATAGATCTGGATGGTTTGTAGAACGAGAAGGAGGGTAAATGATAGCACATTTAGATGGACTCCAAGGAAAACCAAGAGTAAATGAGTGTTGGGCAGCCAAATGGAGCATAGCCTGAATGTCATGAGCAGAGCCAAATATTGCCACATCATCAGCAAAAAGAAGTGTATTTATTGGCGTTAATGAGACTGCATGCTGGTAGCCATCCATATCTGGAGGAGTAAGAAGAGACTGATATGCATCCAATGAGGAGGGAGACGATGATGGTACATAGGTAGAAGTGAGAGGAGATGCAACTGTGCGAAGAAGAGCTGGCAGGGAGTTGATGTAAATAGAGTATAGATGAGGACTGAGGACTGGACCTTGAAGCACACCTGTTTTTGGTGAAAATGAATGTGAGGAGAAATTGCCAAGAAGAACAGAGATAGACACATCATCAAACATGTTGACCAAAAGTCCAAGAAGAGCAGGTGATATGGATCGTCTGACAAGGGCATTCCAAATGACACGTCTATCCACAGTGTCATAGGCAGCTTTAATATCCAAGAAAGCAATAATTGGATAGTGGTGATGACAATGAAAATGAGCTTTCATCAGGTCATGCAGACAGAGAGCTTGGTCAAGAGCACCATGGCAAGAACGAAATCCACCTTGGGCAACATCCAGAGGAGGAGAGAATTTATGCAACTCAGGAGCTATGCACATCTCAAACAACTTGCACACCACAGAAGTAAGAGAGATGGGACAGTAGTTTGCAGCATCCAGAGGGTTACCCTTTTTAAATATAGGAAATACTTGGGCTTGGTGCCAGAGAGAAGGAGTGTATGACCATTGTCAGCAGATGGTGAAAAGAGAGGCAAGGAGAGATGAGATGTGAGACCAAATGGGCTTTAGCATTTCAGCTCTGATATGATCAGGCCCTGGTGCCTTGCGGTTAGGCATAAATTGCATGAATTCCTCCACAATTGATGAGTTAAATGGAGAGTCATCAGAGGCAAAAGGCACACTGTTATAAGTCGTTGTTGGTGCTGGTGGTCGGGTTGCTGGAAGTATATGTCCACTATATACTGTTGCTAAATGGTCACACATTGTTGCTGCTGCTACGGCTGGTCCATCGTCATGCTGGAAGGTATGTTGTGGCTGTCTACGGCGTTTTAACTGTTTTATTTTTGACGTTGCTTTGCTGAAATCACGTTCTATAGACTGACAAAACACATGCCAAGACTGGCGTTTGGCTTGCTGAACTTGGGATCAGAATTCAGCCTGTGCATGCTTGTGTTTAGTCCACCAAACAACTATGTCAATACCTATTGCTAGGCGCCATTTTTTATAACATTTGTTACGATGATCTGCTGCTGTTTGTAATGCCACATTCCAGAAGGATTTCCAATGGTTGGGGCGAGAGGGTCGATGTCCAATTGAGCTATTTAGTGAGTTGTAAATGAGTGAATTGAACTCATCAGTTATAGCATCTATGTCAGGTTTGGTGAGTGGCGGATTCAATACAATTTCTTGCAAGGTGGAAAGGAGGGAGGTTGAGTTTTGAGTGAAGATATGAGCATAAAGAGCATGGACATCAGGTTCATTGAGGCGTGAGAGGTTCCATGTCATGCGTAATGGTGGTGGCATATTGGTAGAGTGCTGTAGGTCATAGGTAAAGGAAAGTGATAAAAGGCGATGATCTGATCCAAGGGACAAGTCAGTAGCAATATGAAGAGAAGGATTGATGAGTGGCATATTAGTTATAAAGAGGTCAATAATACTGCTGATTTCATAGTTGTTGCGGAAAGAAATATATGTTGGTATGCACAGTGCAAGATCTGCATTTACAACTGATAGAGATCTCTCTTCTATCCAAGAACATAGTGCCAGTCCATGAGAATTTGATGCATAGTCACCAGTAACAGAGCCAAGTCTTGCATTGAAGTCACCACAAAGAATGGTATCATGTGTTAAAGGTATGGAAGAGAGTATATGTAGGACATCATGAGTGGGCATATTTGGTGGAAGATATAAGCATACAATTCTGAGTGAGCCAATTTTGACAGCCAGAGCATATTTTGAGGGCATAGGTATTTGAGTGACAGCATAAGGACAGTGAGATGAGATGAGAACAGAAACACCCATAGAGCCCCTATAGGTGCCAGCTACGGGAGAACCATATAGGTGAATTTGTGACCATGATGTGGGAAGACGTGAGGGGGAAAGGAGTTATGTTTCTGTAATGAAGAGCATATGTAAGGATTGATAGTGTTGAAGGGTATCTTGAATGGCTCTGGGTTGCAGGCCATTGGCATTCCATAATCCGATATTGAGATTACTCATTCAGACATAGTAACTGATGAGCTGCACTGACGTTTGAACAAAGACCTGCCAGTGACATTGGTAAGAGTAGTACGTGTTGGTATTTCATCTTCACTGATCCACCCTTCCTCACAAAAGAAGTGACCAACTGGAATAGCAATGTGTGGGCGCAAGAACTGAAGGGCTTGGAGACATCTATCATGGTGAAGCATGGCAGCAGTGTTGGCAAGTTCATGAGTGGACAGAGATGCATACTTAGGATCAGCAACATTATCAGGGTCAAGTGGATCAAATGCGTCCAAAATCTCAACAGAAGCAGTTGTCAGTTTGGCCTTAAATGTATCAGCATACTGGACATGAACAAGGATGCCAATGACACCTCTGGCTGGGAAGTTAATGTCCAAAAGTCGAGAAGAATCCACACCAAGAGTGCAGAGAGAGGAACGGACTTCTTTGTGCTTAAGGCGTCTTGATCTTGGAATATAAACATATTCATAACCCGAAGGACCAGAGGGAAGAGCAAACATACGGACAGAAGCTGCAATTTGGCGAGCAGAGGGAACAGTAGGCACTTTTGGTGCAATTGCAGGAAGAGAAACACTGGCTTTACTAGCCCAAGTGGAGGCTTCCAGACCTGATTCTTTGTTGTTGATATGAGGATCTACCGCGCCGGCTGAGTTCGAAAGTGAAATTTCTGAAAAGTTTTTTTCAGGTGCACTCTGAGATCCTAATTGCTTCTGCAGATTAGCAATTGTTGTTCTAGCATGGTCTAATTCAGTGGTTAGTCTTGCATTCTCTGCTGCAAGTCGCTCCAACTGGTCGGTTCTGTTTTGCACATTCATGATTTGTGCCTGCAATGTCGTCAGGAATGAGGTAAGCTCAGTTGGTAATCCCTGCATGTTGCCGATTTGCAAATTGGCCATTGGGATTGAGAATGCAGATGGCGTGATGTTATCTGATTGAGCTGAAATTTTTTTTTGCTGACAGCTGGGATACCAAGGACAAGGACTGCACTACTTTTGGCAATGGGAGGTACGTTTTTCGTGATGGATGTATCGTTTTGCGTAAAGATGTTGATGGATGGATACACTTTATATGTAGATTCGTCAAAAATAAAATTTTGGAACCAGACAAATAAAATGCTTAAGCGAAAGAGCAGTGCCTTCTTGGCTCAGGTTAAAGATTATATTTTATTAAAGGAGATAATGCTGGCGATCTATAGATCATATAGCCTCCAAAGTACAAAAAGAAGATATAAAAAAGTCCCAAGGGATCACAAAAGACAAAAAAAAGAGAGGGGAAAGAGAAGATCAAATCATACTAGCTTCAATGGCTGAATCTGCTCTCCACTTTGCAGCTGTGAAAATAGTTGTAACAGTGAAAGGGAGGAGACAGAATTGCAGAACAAAGAACTTTTCAGACAGCAAAGGACAAAAGAGAAAGAAGAGAGATAAAGGGAGTAAAGAACAATGGGAAGTGAAGAGCTATGAAAGAAAAGAAAAAGTCTAAATTATATCCAAAGAGCACCATGTTCAGTCTCATGTGAATAGTCACCATCAGGATTACATATAACATCTATGTGCCAGAGAATAGTCAGCAGTGGTATCCAGTAAGCAGGTCGTGGTTCTTGAGATGACAAAGGCAAGGATGTGATGGCAAAATCAATTCTGTGTATCTGATCTTGGTCAGGTTGAGGCAACTGTTCAAATAGTGCCATAGGAACAAGTGGGCAATCCAACAAATGGCGGCGTGAGGTGTGATCTGATCCACAAGGACATTCCTTTGGTTTGCCTGGTAACCACCCCATTCTCCAACGAATCAAACGGCTACGTTCCACACGTGAGGCTGGCAAAAACAAGATTGGATCAACTCCAAGAACTGGGCGGCATGCTTGAATGAGAACTTGCGTATTGGACTGGAGAAAGGTTGCAAATCCAGCTTCTCTAATGCTTTCAAAATGATTTTTTACAGCACTAGGGCTTCGAAGTTTGAGTGTTGGAGGGAGATTGGACAGAAGATGGGTTTTTCCCAAGGAGACAAGTGAAGAATAGATGGTATGATGACGGTGCAAAAGAGACAGAAGGCACTGGGCTGGCAAAAAGCGTGATCTTATACAGAACTTGGCCATAAGAGCATCGGCACGAAACTTCATACTTGGCAGATTGCAGATGTGCTTTAACACAATTGTAGAGGACGTGGCATGCCCCCCAACAATCATGCGAAGACACTTATCTTGAATGGACTCCAGCACTTTGATATCTTGTTTCAGTAGAGTGGAGATCGCCAAACCATATTCAAACTTTGGGCGGACAAAGGTCTTATACAATCGTGAACTGAGCAGCAGAGAAAAACCAGAACGACAAGCACCAACAGAGTTTAGGGTTGCCATTGTAGCAAGTGTACCAGAACGTCTATGAGTGGCAATGGACTTGGAAGAAATACCCTTATTGGCAAAAGGAACACCCAGATAAATAAACAGGTCAGTGGCAGGGAGAACTTGACCATATAAAAGAAGAGGAACTGGCGAGCTTGCACGTGTTTTGGGATATATAACTTCACATTTGGTGGGGCTCCATCGATATCCAAGAGTAAGAGAGTGGTCTGCAGCAAGGTCTAGCATGGCCTGAACGTCTGAAAGAGAACCAAAAATAGCTACATCGTCGGCAAAGAGCAGAGAATTGATGAGTGTTGAGAAATGAATATGTCCAAAGCCATCTACACCTGAAGGAGCAAGAAGAGCATTATATGCATCCAATGAGGTAGGAGAGGGTGATGGAACATGGGTTGTAGTTTGTGAGTGAGCAACTGTGCAGAGCAATGGGGGCAGGGAGTTGATATATATTGAATACAGATGTGGGCTGAGGACAGAACCTTGGAGAACCCCAGTGGCAGGTGAGAACGAGTGTGAAGAAAAGTTATCCAGAAGGACAGAGATGGAGACATTGTCAAACATGTTAACTAAGAGGCCCAAAAGGGCTGGTGGAGTGCCACGTTGTTGTAAAGCGTGCCAGATGATTCGTCGATCTACTGTATCATAGGCAGCCTTGATATCCAGAAATGCAACAACAGGGTAGTGCTTATGACGGTGATAATAGGCTTTCATCAGATCATGGAGACAGAGAGCTTGATCCAAAGCACCACGGCGAGGACGAAAACCACCTTGAGCCACATCCAAAGGAGGAGAGTACGTGTGCAACTGGGGGGCTATACACATCTCAAAAAGCTTACGTAGTACAGAGGTCAAGGAGATTGGTCGGTAGTTTGCCGGGTCAGTTGGACTACCCTTCTTGAAGATTGGGAAGACCTGGGCTTGGCGCCACAAACTTGGAACATATGACCATTGCCAGCAAACTGTAAATAATAAAGTAAGAATGGGTGAGACATGTGTTTTTACAGGTTTTAGCATTTCAGCTCTGATATGGTCTGGTCCTGGTGCCTTGCGGTTAGGCATAAATTGCATGAATTCCTCTACAATTGGTGAGGTAAAGGGAGAGTCATCAGAGGCAAAAGGCACACTGTTACAAGTGGTCATTGGTGCTGGTGGTCGGGTTGCTGGAAGTATATGTCCACTATATACTGTTGCCAAATAGTCACACATTGTTGCTGCTGCTACGGCTGGTCCATCATCGTGCTGGAAAGTATGTTGTGGCTGTCTATGGCGTTTTAACTGCTTTATCTTTGATGTTGCTTTGCTGAAGTCACGTTCCATAGACTGACAAAAGACATGCCAAGACTGACGTTTTGCTTGCTGAACCTGAGATCGGAATTCGGCCTGTGCATGCTTGTGTTTAGTCCACCAAACAACTTTGTCAATACCTATTGCTAGGCGCCATTTTTTGTAACATTGGTTACGACGATCTGCTGCTGTTTGCAAAGCTACATTCCAGAAGGATTTCCAATGATTTGGGCGAGAGGGTCGATGTCCAATTGAGCTATTTAATGAGTCATAAATGAGTAGATTGAACTCATCAGTGATAGCATCAATGTTGGGTCTAGTGAGTGGTGGATTCTGTACAATGTCTTGCAAGGTGGAAAGGAGGGAGGTCGAGTTTTGATTGAAGGTATGAGCATAAAGAGCATGGACATCAGGTTCATTGAGGCGTGAGAGGTTCCATGTCTTGCGTAATGGTGGTGGCATATTGGTAGAGTGCTGTAGATCATAGGTAAAGGAAAGTGATAAAAGGCGATGATCTGATCCAAGAGACAAGTCAGTAGCAATATGAAGAGAAGGATTGATGAGTGGCATATTAGTTATAAAGAGGTCAATAATACTGCTGATTTCATAGTTGTTGCGGAAAGAAATATATGTTGGTATGCAAGGTGCAAGATCTGCATTTACAACTGATAGAGATCTCTCTTCTATCCAAGAACATAGTGCCAGTCCACGAGAATTTGATGCATAGTCACCAGTAACAGAGCCAAGTCTTGCATTGAAGTCTCCACAAAGAATGGTATCATGTGTTAAAGGAATGGAAGAGAGTACATGTAGGACATCATGAGTGGGCATATTTGGTGGAAGATATAAACATACAATTCTGAGTGAGCCAATTTTGACAGCCAGAGCATATTTGGAGGGCATAGGTATTTGAGTGACGGCATAAGGACAGTGAGGTGATATGAGAACAGAAACACCCATAGAGCCCCTATAGGTGCCAGCTACAGGAGACCCATACAAGTGAATTTGTGACCATGATGTGGGAAGATGTGAGGGAGAGAGAAGCCATGTTTCTGTAATGAAGAGCATATGTAAGGACTGACAGTGTTGAAGGGTATCTTGAATGGCTCTGGGTTGCAGGCCATTGGCATTCCATAATCCGATATTGAGATTACTCATTCAGACATAGTGACTGATGAGCTGCGCTGACGTTTGAACAAAGACCCGCCAGTAGCATTGGTAAGAGTAGTACGTGTTGGTATTTCATCTTCACTGATCCACCCTTCCTCACAAAAGAAGTGACCAACTGGGATAGCAACGTGTGGGCGCAAGAACTGTAGGGCTTGGAGACATCTATCATGGTGAAGCATGGCAGCAGTGTTGGCAAGTTCATGAGTGGACAGAGATGCATACTTGGGATCAGCAACATTATCAGGATCAAGTGGATCAAATGCGTCCAAAATCTCAACAGAAGCATTTGTCAGTTTGGCCTTAAATGTATCAGCATACTGGACATGAACAAGGATGCCAATGACACCTCTGGCTGGAAAGTTAATGTCCAAAAGTCGAGAAGAATCCACACCAAGAGTGCGGAGAGAGGAACGGACTTCTTTGTGCTTAAGGCGTCTTGATCTTGGAATATAAACATATTCGTAACCTGAAGGACCAGAGGGAAGAGCAAACATACGAACAGAAGCTGCAATACGGCGAGCAGAGGGAACAGTAGACATTTTTGGGGCAGTTACAGGAAGAGAAACACTGGCTTTAGTAGCCCAAGTGGAGGCTTCCAGACCTGGTTCTTTGTTTTTGTCAGGAGCACCTACTGCGCCGGCTGGGTTCGAAAGTGAAATTTCTGAAAAGTTTTTTTCAGGTGCACTCTGAGATCCTAATTGCTTCTGCAGATTAGCAATTGTTGTTCTAGCATAGTCTAATTCAGTAGTTAGTCTTGCATTCTCTGCTGCAAGTCGCTCCAACTGGTCGGTTCTGTTTTGCACATTCATGATTTGTGCCTGCAATGTTGTCAGGAATGAGGTAAGCTCAGTTGGCAATCCCTGCATGTTGCCAATTTGCAAATTGGCCATTGGGATTGAGAATGCAGATGGCGTGATGTTGTCTGATTGAGCTGAAAATTTTTTTGCTGACAGCTGGGATACCAAGGACAAGGACTGCACTACTTTTGGCAATGGGAGGTACGTTTTTCGTGATGGATGGATCGTTTTGCGTAAAGATGTTGATGGATGGATACACTTTATATGTGGATTCGTCAAAAATAAAATTTTGGAACCAGGCAAATAAAATGCTTAAGCGAAAGAGCAGTGCCTTCTTGGCTCAGTTGGCAGAGCGTCTGCCTAGTAAGCAGAAGGTCGCCAGTTCAATTCTGGCAGAAGGCATCTACTATTAAAATAGTAGAACTCATTTTTATTATTTTAAGTGATATTGCTCATGTTGTGCCCAAATTCTTGTAAGCCAATCTGAATGACGATAATGTCAAGTCTCGATCCGGTATTTCTTTTCTGGCACTTGTAACTAAGTTGCAGAATCAATACCCCTGGAAATTGTTAAGTTTTTAAGAATAGTTTTTAGCTAAAAATCATGATGCTTTTTATTAAATGTATTTTTTAACTATTTATATAAAATAATAATTGATTTCTGGCTAAAAGAATAGCTACAATAATATGTCTTAGATGCTTGTTTTCCAGTAATATCTTCTACAAGTATATTCACCATCTTAAACATCTAAAACATGTGTGAAAGACCAATTGGCAAAGTCAAGATCTTTTATCCTAAAAAGTCAACCATTACTGGTTGCTTGTAAATTCCGATTTTGGTTACCAATGTCAACTCTGACAGTAAGAAAAAAATTGTCAGGCTTTCTTAAAAAACCTGGCAAACCTGGCAACTTTTTTAATCTCCTACAAGTTTTACCATGTTTATGTTGTTTGCAGCTTAATTAGGTATATGAATACTGATATTGAAATAAAAGTTTATTGCAGAAGACTCTTAAAGCTATATTAAGAAGTCAAGAACTCATAATCTTTATTATTAATCCAGTAAAACCATTGATAATTGAATATCACACTGCCTTTTTTTTAGAAAAAAAAAACACTTTTATAAGACATGATATGACATATAAACATTCATAAATGAAATCAATGCAATCTGTTGTGAATGAGTATTGATTACTGCTGAATCTGAGAGTAAGACTGAAGGATAAAATAATATCCTCAGCTATTCCAGTCAAACGGATCTCCCTTTATGATATTATCTAATACACAGATCATCATACACATAATTGATTATTTATTATTATCACCATGACATGGGATATACAAATACATATACATTATATATATGGCATCATTATATTTCATCTACATATTTCTTTTATTATATAAATACTTAATTGAGAGACTACAACTACAACTATCTAATATTATGAAACATTACCCAAGTATCTGGGTCGGAATACTAAAATATTACCAATAGCATAAATGCTCTTCTTTACCAAAACTCTTGGACTGATCTGACTGGAGAAGTATCATATTAATTGGTCTTTCGGGATCTTTCCAGAAGAACAATACTCCTGGAAGATGACTCATCGTGATAAAGATTAATTAAGCACACACTGAATTACAAATTAGAAAAACATATAAATATCAGTAGATAGTTCCGTGTAGAAAGACAATCGAATTTTATCATTCTTTACTTTTCTTTTGAAATAAACAACCTACACAAGTTCTCACGAATTCTTTCGTCTATATTATATTTTGCTTTATTTTCTCCCCACAACACAATCAATGCAATCCAAGTAATAAATAACAACTTTGCAGAATTTATTATGTTTTTATACTGATATTCAGTTATTGTACTGAGGCTTAGATTTTTCTCTTTTCAAAAGTAAACAACAAGTGCTTTTTAAGTACACTAAAATTTTTTTTCTTTAATCAAGATCATAAAATCAATGGTACATTTAGTAATTTTTATACTAAATAATATTATTATAGAATAATACTGCTATCACTAGAAAAATTAAGTGTTTTTATCTTGTCAAAAATCTAATTTTATCTAGATAAAAGAATGTTTTATGCTCAATAAAAATCACTGCAAAAGACCACTGATTTTAGTTCCTGAAAACTTGCAAAAATTTTACTACAATTTTCGATTTTTAATTTTTTCAAATAATTTCTATTTTTTTCTGTTGTGATTTCAGATCGCTCTTTTTTAGCTGTAAAATCATACTACCGTCATTTTTTTTAGCCATAAAATTACAAAATTGGGTTTTTTTGTATTATATACTTCTTTGATATAATTCTAAATTACACTGAAAAAACACTTATACAAAAGTTAATATAATATTTAATAAAAATTATATATATTCTTAAGGTTTCACTTTTTCTATTTCAAAATAAATCATTTAAATATTTTTTATGTATTATAAATGTGAATATAAGAACAAATATTTAATCAATATATTTCAAGGGAACGAGACAAAAGGTTGTGATTTCATTTTTACTGTGGCAATATTTTTGCATGATTTTTCCCTTTGATATATGGAACTAAAATATTAGATTTTTTTATTTCACATGTTGTGAAAGGCGAATGTTCCATTTTTGGATTATTTTTTGTCATGGTCAAATCATCATCATACCAAATATTATAATTCTAAAAAAAGACTTTAAAAAAAATTGCATACACTTTTAGTAATATATGCAGTATTTGACTTGGTTAATGACTTAACGATATATGAGTATAATTATGATGATATGTGCAGTAGATGTATCAAAGAATTACTTGGCATACTATAGTCATGGCATAGAGCAGTATTTTATCTATTTATAATTTTTTTTGATATATAAAGACCTTGATCAAGATCTCTTAAAATCTATATAATTTTTTTTATAATTTAAAACAATCGACATGTCCAATAATCAAAAGAAAGACAGTTATGTTATCTGCAAATGTCCAGATTGTACAAAGTTGGATAGCTGTGGAAAGAAACAGAAAAGACAAAATGCACAATGACACTATGAGAAACATATAGTGCCTGTTGCCAAAGACAATGCAATGGGTAAATAACAAGAATAACTCGAGCTGTACATGTAAAATTAATATAAATTAATTCATAAAATAGATGTTCCTGAAGAACATTTTGACAACATAGAAGTAGATAGTATTGACAGTGACATTGACAATGATTATGATTCCAAAAACGAAGGAGAAGGCGAATATGAAGATGAAAATGAAGAACAAAACATTGAATTTGATCAAGAAGGTAAGAAAATAAAATAAAATAAATGAACAAAATAATAATTGAAACTGATATATATATTTTTATTTTTTATTTTTTATATGATTATAATTGTAATTATATTTTTATTTCTACATCTTTACAACAATTATTCCTTTCCAGTTGACTTACCTTTGTCTCAAGAAGAGTCCATCTTTACTGCCGAAGATACAATTACAGGAGCATTTATGGTTGATGGCGATGAGATTGAAGAAGGCAATACCAGTTTTGATTTTGAACAAGAAGAAAACTTTGATGAGACTAGTGGGACCTCGATAGTAGAATCAAGTATGAATTAATATGGTATAGACAATTAATCAATATATTAATTTGAACTAACTTAACCTTTGTCTTCATAGTCCGTCCTTCATCTTTTGATAACATGCCCTTTTATATCCGCTTTGTTGCAGTATTCATTGTCATATTTCACTTGATCTTTTTGATGGAAAGCAGTGGATTGATTCTCATTGAATTTTGTAATACTCTACTGTCTCTCTGTGATATGTCTGGTGCCCTTCCACTGACGATCAATAGCTTGAAGCATAAAACAGGATTTAACATGGTAACAGACGGAATGACAGTATACATTGCATGCTCACAATGTCATTCGATTTATCCTCCAGAAACAAGTCAAAGAGTCTGTACATTTAAGAAATTCTCTCAATCTGCCATTTGCAACAACAATCTCTTTAAAGTATCAACTGGAAATCGTTCTCTTCCAGCAATGGTATATCCATTCCACTCTCTGAAGTACGCCTTGCAACAAAAACTCTCCAAGCCAGATTTCGTGTCCAAGATCAATTTGTGAAGAAATTGTCAAATAATTGAAAACACCAAACTTGACATTTTCGATGGTGCAGTTTGGAGTGATATTAAAGACATCAATAGCAGACGGTTTGTTGATGATAGCCGATCTTTAATGTTGACTCTGAATATCAATTGGTTTCAGCCATTTGATGGACGAACACATTCCAGTGGTGCGATATATCTCTCTATCAACAATCTCCCACGGAGTGAACGCCTTAAGTCTGAAAATGTCATTCTTGTTGGTACAATGCCTGGGCCGAAGGAAGCAAGCACTGACAGCATGAATCATTACTTGAAGCCGCTCGTTGACGAATTGTTGGAGATGTACATTGGTTTAGAAATGACAGACTCACAAAATAGAAAGATTGTTGTTTGTGCTGCATTGATGTGTGTTGCCTGTGATATCCCTGCCGCTTGCAAAACCTCTGGATTTACTGGCCACATGAGCACATGTACCTGTCACAAATGTCAATGACAATTTATGACTATAAAGAAGACTAGCAAGCTTGACTACTCTGGATTCAAGTATAGCAATTGGGTGAGACGCATGAAGACAATGAATCTGGAACACACTGTCAGCTGGGCAAATGCATTGAACAATACTGAGCAAACACGCCTAGAAAAATAAAACAGCACTCGGTGGTTAGAGCTTCATTGGTTATCTTACTTTGACCCAGCCCACTTTACAGTTATAGACCCAATGCATAACCTCTATCTTGGAACTGCAAAGCAAATGATTCAGATATGGCGCGAGTGTAACTACATCAATGAAAAGAATCAGTTAACTATGCAAGAGCTTGCCAATGGTATTGTTGTACCTTGTGGATATGCACGTATAGCAAAGAAGATTGCTGATGGTTTTTCATTCATGAAAGCTGACGAGTGGAAGTCGTGGTGTGTCATATACTCTCCATTTGTTCTGAAGCATGTGCTCCCAGCCAAGAATCTCGAAAACTGGATTTTGTTTGTTAACTCATGCCGCTTACTCACAAAACCTTCGATTAATGACAAAGAAATAGATGAAGCCCACAGTAAACTCCAATTGTTTTGTACAAGATTTCAGACACTATATGGAAAATCGGCCGTGACACCAAATATGCATCTACATCTTCATCTTGGCAAGTGTGTTCATGACTTTGGGCCAATTTATGCTTTCTGGTTATTCAGTTTTGAGAGATACAATGGTTTGTTGAAGAATATTGAAACAAATCAAAAAGGCAGCTTCGAATCAACGATGATGAAGAGATTTTTGGAGAGAACATACATTGGCAGCTTCATACAATCTTTTGTCAACCATTTTCCCCAGTTTGCAATTGACTTTCTGCATCGCATTTCAAATAGTCAAGATCAATTAGCAGCATTGCATCCATCTTCTACTGCCAGTACCTTTTCTCTGTCTGACTTTGTTGAATATTCGTTAAACCCTTGTCATTCTGCTTTGGGTTGTGAGCCGTTGCCCCCTTCAGTGTTTCTGATTAAACTCGACCAAAGGATTACAATGTGCAAGGGACATTATGAATGTTTACTGGAGTTTTACAGACACGCGTATGGCAGTCACGATCTTTTTGGCCATTATTCAAACTGCGAGTCTAACCAGATTTTTGTCAATAACCGAATTGAAAAAATGAAATGAATATCTCTTCTTGGACAGGAATACTCTTCTGGATCTTATTTTCGCACCTATTATCTTGAGAATAACAGTGAAGATAAAGCAGCATTTCCTGGCCGTATACTGTATTTATTTCAACATTTGTTAACCATCAATGAAACTGTCATCACCCATACTTTTGCGTTTGTTGAGTGGTACTCTAGTTATTCTTCGGGGAGTTACCAGCCAATGTTAAATGAAGGCATTGAGCTCTGGAATAAACCTTCTTCTGTATTTAATTATGAATGTATTATTCCAGTACATTGTTTATATTCACCAATCACAATTGCAAAATATAGGTTTACTATAACTAGTGAATTTAAACGTTTAGTAATCCCTTTACCCCAAAAAATAGAAGCTTAAATAATATTAATAAAATACTATTTTGCACTCTTTTATCAATTTATTAGAAAATATTTGATTTATTATCTTATTGTTTCTTTGACCATGATGGCAGCTTGTTTGCCTTGGTCTTGCTAAGCTGCTTATCTCTTATCCCTTTAAATTTATGCTCGAATGGATGGGTATTATTTTTCTTATCATGAGCTGCCTCATAATCCGCATCAAGTTCATCAACAAACCTATCTCCCTATATGTCAATGTAAGTATTATTACACACCATCCAAAAAAATAGTTTTTTGTACTATACCTCTTTGCTTCTCCAGCTTGGGTGGAATTTCCAAAAAAAACTCTTTTCTGAGAACGAATCCTGTTCCTCTTCTTCTCTTTTGTCATCACTCTCAAGGTCTGACATGTAATCAGCATGGAGAATACTGTCAAAATTCTCTCCAAAGCTGTTCACAAAGTGTGTCCAATTGGCTTTCAAGGCAGATCGTCTTCTTTCACACGACTATATATAAATATATAATATTTCTAATTTAATATCACATCTAGTATATTGTGTGCATGTGTTTTTTATCTTTACACGTCGCTGACAAAGACAGGCCCATCGATTCTCTTCCTGCTTCTTTTCTCCTGTTTTTTTTCTTGCAACTTTCTGTTGCCAATGTGCCGTACAATCTTAGTTCGAAGAGTTGACAAGTCCACCTTTTATCCCTCTTCTTGACGACAAAGATAATTGGTAACAGACTTCAGAACGAGTCTGTTTCCCTCACTGTTTTTATTTTCATTGGTATTATATTGGTCATACAATTTCTCTTCACTCAAATAATTGCGTAACAATTGCTATAATATAAATGTATATTAAATTCTATCTACATAAAAACATATTATGATTACTTACATCCAATGTTGGTTGACGTCCAAGCGACATGTCTTGCTCAACTGCATTACTAGCAGTGGCTTCGGCTTTCTCGGAAGATGTGTTCTTCAAAACAGTGTTTAAGACACCATTCATGGTATCAAGTTTCTCGTACACATCATGGATGTTACGAGTTCTACCCGACGAATCACCTTCAAGATTCAACCGAGCTCTCTTTGGTGCTAGTGATCTTTGATTGCTCACTGTTCCCTGTGAGTGTTGCAACATTATCGTCCTTATATCATTGGTATTTCTTGGTGGGCTTTTTTTTTGATTTTTATAAAAAACGAAAATAAAATTAATATAAGAAAATTGAAGACTGCCTGGTTTTAATCTACCTTCCCACAGAAGGTTCTTCACCAAAAGCATTGTTAACTGAATTGTTATTGAGATTTCTTGACATTGTGAATAATAAGAATAACTTGTTTTTTTTTAAATCTAAAGGGTCTATTTATATTATGTTTAATTTGGGCTTTAAGTTTTATTCTTTCTCAGAGAACACCATAATCTATTACATAACAAGAACAGTTTTGAATGTTTCCACTCTTGTTGTGAGTATTTTATGTGTTTCTTTAATTTAATTTTCAATACATGTTTTATTCTTATATTATGTATTAGTATTTGAATAATATGGTTTTATACTATACTCTGTTTTTCATATGTATTAGCTGCTGGCATAGTGCAACTGCATTTTCTTTCAATTTTAAGTTACAGACAAAAATTATTTTTTGATTTATTTATTTTTAAAAAAAAACCCCGAATTCGTATTTAATAGAATAACCGCGCCCTCTTTTTTATTTTCTCTTTCTTTAACCTGCTCTTCTCGTTTTGTCTCTTTTTATATGTCTTGGTAAGCTTACTCTTAAGATCTCAACTTTTATTAATACTTTTGGCTTTTAGAATCATCTTAATATATATTAGATAAACAATACACTCAACAAGCATTCAAAACAGTACAGGTAATAAACAATCTCCTAACAAAAATGAAACACCTTGCTGACTAAATATCTTTTATTTTTAAAATGATAGGGCTTCTACCCATTTTGTAATAAAAGATGTTTTGCTCTTGACACTATATACTTTCTGGTATTTTCAGTCTATGAAAAGGTAATATATATATAACTCAACTTAAATAATGTAACTTATCAATTCTTCTTCTCAGATAAATATGTCACGCCTTTTTTTCAAGTCATACTGGTTTCCCCCCTTTTGCAAACGCGTGTCTATAATATGTAAGTAATTCAAGTGTCTTTACAATCAAAGCGTACATATTAATAAAGTTGTTTATTTTATTTCTTGCTTTTTTTTAAAAGAAAATATCAATCAAACGGATTTTTATTCTATTGCGAGATTTGTTATGAACCCCCATAAATGATCTAGTAAGTATGTTATTTCATTTTATTTCATAAAGAAACATGTATTAATACTACTGTATCTTTTTTTGCTCTAAGCTAATGTAGTTCCAAACAAACATATTCTCCAAGAAAATACCAAGGATTTTATTTTCAGTTAAAGAAGTGTAAAACCAAAAAACGCACCAAATACATGAAACCAATAAGGTAGGGAAGTATAGTATAAGTCAGGTCATCCAATGTATTCAAGCCGTCCAATAAATGCAAGTATAACATGTATACAAGTCGTACTATTCGAATACACACTTTTAAAAAAATATTAGTGGTCCATATTAAATAGCTAAATATATTTTCCAACCATTCAAAAATCAATAAAAACCATTTTTTTCATGAGATTCTATTTCAAATGCATCATCTCTTGATGATGTCAACAAGATCTATTTAAGTTTTTTTTTACAATCATTCATTTGAATGCTGGTTCCTGTCAGATTTCAGACTGATTCTAGGTCAATTTTAGTGAGATCTATCCAATAATATCATGTAATTAAAGCAAATAAAATTTTTTAAGAGGTAGAGAGTTCAAAGCCAATTCCATAACAAGTAGGGTTTAGATACGGTTTGAAGTTATGGGTGAATATATAACCAGAATTACAGACAATTATAACATTTCAAGAAAAGAGGGAATTATAACTCTCAATTTATCTATTGATTTTAGTATCTATAATCTCATTATTTGGTTAACTAAATGAATCAATTTTTGTAACAAATACTGAACTATAATTGAACATAAACCACCAATTTTTGGAGGATTTAAACAAAAATTAAGCTACTTAAATCGGTTGTCTTTTGCAGTGAATTGTCTTTCATTGAGATAAAAATTGAATTTTTATCTGATTAATAAAGCACTTTATTTAATGTAAATTGATATTGAATCCCAATATGGAAGGGTTGTTTGTCCCCACTTTACACCAACCCTTAATTAATATAGTATCTGTGCTATATTCTTTATAGATATACCCTCTTATATTCTATAAGAGCTAATTCTTATTAGAACAAAAGGACTACTCCAAAACAAAGTGTTTTTATTACATTTTCTGATTATATTTTGACGGTCACAAAAAGGATGAAAACAGATAATCTTAGGCGTATAAACAAGATAAAAACAGATAATCTCAAGCATGAAGAGGATGAAAACAAATAATTCAAGCATTGGAAAAATGATAACAACAGATAATTTTTTTCCACACAATTTTCAAGATTTTGGTTTATTTATTTATTTTTGATTTGGAAAACATGAATTGATTTAATGATTTGATTTTTGTTTATTTGATAGAAAAATATTTTTAATTGAATATAATAAAGTTATAGTTATTTATTTATTCTTATTATTAAAAGCTTCTGTTACATATTTGATATTGTTTTTTTCCTAGTTATACATAATTGCTGTGATATTTATTTATTTCATGTAATTTACTTACTTGGGTTACTAAAAAATTTAAAAGTGAAAGACAAAAAGTTAATTGATGGTCCAAAACAGTTTAATAAATGTGAAAGCAATACATATATTGAGTGTATGTTTGACTGAATATATTGTGAAAAGTTCAATAACATTGGCTATCACACCCAAAGATTTTTTTTGTAAACCTTAAGACTGTTTTTGAAATAACGCACTATTCTATAAACAGTAGTCAAGTTGGCCAACAAACCTTCCTTATATAGAATACACAGCAGCCACATTGACCCCCCAACTCTCTTCCCCCATTGAGTACTGTTAATTTCCCAATCAGAAAAGAAAGTCACAACTTAAAAGATTCTTTGATTTTGATTTTTTTATAAAGACAATTTTAAAAAAAATAACAATTAAAAATAAAATAAAAAAGATAGTAGTTGATAGTATATAATTGATAATTGATAATAAAAAAAAATAATAAAAAAAATTATGTTTGTTGAGGTGGACGGGATTGAGAGGGGAAGCCATGTTCTTTCTGCTTTTTGTATGCAAACTTCAACATATTTAAGAACTGGCTCATGTCTTCTGGAATTCCCTTGTACTCAGCTATCTTGCTGTCAAGTTCAACAGAGTATAATTGACGATACTTCATGATATCAGCTTCTATCTCATCAGAAAGAAGGGAAGTGTCAACTACTGCTTTAGTATCAGTATTAGATACATAGACAGCAGAGGGAGAGGAGGAAAGACTTTGACGCAAAGAGTAGGAAATGTCTAGTATACAATTGATGAGAAAGATATGCTTGCAAAGCTTGGAAGTATCAGGGCAAGTGCAGTTTTGCAGAAAACCATTCTGTAGCTCAATGTTGTATATAACAAAATCAACTGTGAATGATCAGCAAGTGAATGCAGTATCACTCAATTTCTCAACCATTTCCATAGCAGTATTGCTATCTAACATGTATACATTTCGCCTTTTTTGCTCTTCTTGGTGTGTAAGACATACTGATTGGAATCCATATAACGTCTTAACGTTCTCTTGTCTGTAGTCAAGAGTCAAGACTTTGGCCAGAAGATAAATAAGTCTATCTACTCGAAGAGATCTTGCACGTCCAAGATAGAAAGTCTTCAGCTGATTGTAATAAGACTCTATTAAATTATTGGTGTGAAAGGTTGCAGCCTATTGTTTATATTACATATTAGAAATGAGCTAATAATTAATAAAGTTTTATACCAATCTCTATGCTTTGTACCATAATTCTTTTTTTGGCACCCACATTCTGTTAAAGTACAAAATAAAGTTCTTATATTCTCTAAATTTCACAAGAAATTCATTATACAATGTATCATAGATAAGAGAAGTTGTTGCATGCATCATATTACTCAATATAGCACAAACACTCACTATGGCGGAGAAAATGATAACATTTAACACTTTGGTAACATAACTGCCATTTTTTACTTAATAAAAAATGGCTGTTATAACTCTTTATAAGGCCAAAACAGGCACTGTTACCATTTTTTACTATGTAAAAAATGGCAGTTATTTATTATGTAAAAAGCCAAAACAAGCACTGTTACAATTTTTTCAAAAAAAAATCAAGCGTCCTTCCTTTTCTCTATTACATTCTTTCTTTTGTTCTATTGCTTTCAATTCTAGCACAGCCTCTTGTTTTTCCTTTGCAGCTTTAACAGAATGGTCTGTTTTTTATTATACAGTATTGAACCGGGTTTAATTGAATTGAATCTTTATTTCAATGCATGTTTTTTTAAATGAAAATGATAATAATAGTAGTAATAATAAAAAAACAATTCCATTGGCCACTCACAATAAAAAATGGTTTTGTTTAGCTACTGCAAAACGTATGCAGTAAAACACTACTATTCAAATTTTATTTCATATACTTTGGGTATTCTAATATATCTTAGATAGCACTTATTATTTTTTACCAATTTCTACAAATATACTAATATTTGAGAAAAAACTTAAAATAAATAAATAAATATAATATTATTATAATGCTTACCTTTATATAATATGCTTACTTTTTCAGTAAAATAAGCATTTACTTTAAGAATATATATATATATATTAAAGAATGTATTAATATTTAAGATCTATATATAAGAAATGCAATAAACCATAAGCACTATAGAAAGTCATTATTGTAGAAGAAGAAAAACTTGAGCAAAGATTCAAGTCATATAACATAAAGCTAATTCGAATCTGATTCATACAACCGGAATGAGCATCTTGTTAGAAAGCTCAAAGTGTTTATTCTACTCAATATACTTATATATAATAGAATGACTCCCGAGTATAATATATCAGTACAAAAATATTACTATTAATTTTTTTCTCAAAAAAAAGACTATATACCATTTCCTTTTATATTTGAATGTAGCAGAATTGTAGATGCTGTACATTAGCTTCAAATTCTTGTAATTACAACATTAGCAATCATATGAAAAAGGTCGATAAATTTTTTATATGAAAGAAAAAAGGAATAAAAACATAAAAAGAAAAATGATGAGATAAGAAAAAAAAATGCACTAAAGACAGACTAAAAAAATCAAACTCGGCCAATCACAGCAGCCAAACTACGATCTTCGGCTTCTCTTGCGAGCAGACTTGACACTTGCTGTGGGTGGAGGAGACCTATATAAAAGAGTAAGAAGTTTATATTAGTTTTGTATTAACAGCACATGAGAAAAAGCAACAATGGTAACTTACAGCACATCTGCTATTATGGGCGACTCAACATCACTAGTTTCTGACATATCAGGAGAAGAAAGCGAAGAATCACTTATGTCTTGCTGTGTCTACACTCACAATCAAAAACGTTTCGACCCCTGCAAAAAATGCCTAAAAAAATCGAAAAAATAAAAATAAAAACATTGTTTTCTCCTAATATTATTAATCAAATCCAACATGCAAGACGTAAATTCATCAGAAAACACCCACGGATCATATGAAAAGGCCAATCCCTATAAATACGGATGCATCATGTACATGCATTTAGCAAATTACGGGGCGACCCAGATTTCATTGGTGGTTGGTATGAGTCTGTTCACTGTCAAGTACACCATTAAGAGAGTGGACGAGACAGGATCGCCCGAGCCAAGAAAAGGGTCCGGACGACCTAGAAAGATTGACGAGAGGACAGAAAGACACCTTGTTCAAATAGTTTGTAAGGACCCCTTTGCCTCATTTTCTAGGCTAAGGGCTTCCTTAAAGAACATGGAGGTATTTGTCTGCAGAAAGACAATAATCAGTTGTCTGAAGCGTTTGGGCTTCGGATCATATATCACAGCTCACAAGCCAACTTTAACCGAAAGCCACAAGAAAAGAAGGCTGGAATGGGCCCGTGAGCATGTGAATTGGACAGATGACCAGTGGAGAGGTGTAGTGTGGTCAGATGAATCACGGTTCATAGTTGAGAGTAATGATAGAGGAGCTAGAGCTATCAGGAAAGTCGGTGAAAGGTTCAAGGAAGAAAATATCATTGAAGGAACCAAGTGGGGGAAGGGTAGTGTGATGATCTGGAGCTGTTTCTGGGCCAGTGGTTTTGGCCCTTTGGTGTTCCTAGATGGTAACGTAAACCAAGACCAATACGTGAACACTTTGGCTCAGAACTTCCTCCCTTGGTTCCAAAATCTTTTGCGGGAACAAAACAGGAGCTTCGTGTTCCAAGAGGACAACGCCAGCTGTCATACTGGGTCGTACTCAAGGTGGTGGAAAGATAGCCATGAGATCCAAGATTTTGACTACTGGCCCGCTCAAAGCCCAGATCTCAACCCCATCGAGCATCTCTGGTGGGCTCTTCAGAGGCGCATGAGTGATGAGAGGGCCAGTATTAACAATGTTGAAGATCTGAAGGTTGTAATGCAACAAGAGTGGCGAAGGATAGGTCTCGAACTTTCGTCAACTTTGGCCGGAAGCATGCAGCATCGATGCCGGGCTGTAATTGAGGCCGAAGGAGGTCATACAAAATATTGATCTTTTATTTTTTTCTATATTTCAATAATAAACATATATATAATCTTTTATTTGAAGTTTGAATGTTTTAGCTTTTATTACTGAGGAGCAGTTGTATGTTGAATACATGCCATGATTTCTCTCATGCATTTTTTGGGCTCAGAGGTCAAAACGTTTTTGATTGTGACTGTATAGCATAATAAAAGGAAACGATGTTAATTAAAGTTTACAATATATAGATTTGTTAATTGATAAACTTACTTTGTTCTTCTATGCCATTCTTTTCTTGTGTGTCTGGTTGTCGCTCTTGAAGCTTTCCCGAAGAAGGCTTCTTGCACACCACATTCGTTTACATTGGTAGATGTGCAATCCACCATTCTTTGCCAACCTCTCCAAATGCATGATGTAGTATTCCCTGTTTTTCTCTGGGATATTCTTCCATTCTTTTGAGGCCGCAGGATAGTCTTTGTCAATGATATCATGCTTTACCGTACGGCCTAATGTTTTGAGATGCAGTCTTTTTACTGTCAAATCATAATCTGAAAGAGGGACTAATGGGGGCAAAGGCTGCCCTTGTGGAACTTCTTTGCAGCGTGCCTTCCAGTCCTGCTCGTGAAGAATCTGAAGCAACAGATTGTATTTTTGTGCTTCATTTTTTCCTTTAAACTTGCCGCCAGTATTGATTACTCACTTACCGAGCTGATCAGGGTACTCTGTGAGCTGGGCTCTTTTCACAGACTTGGCAATGTGCTCAAGAGCTACAAAAAATGTATGACAATATTAATAAAGTAAATAAACATCTAAGCACAGAATATATATGACTTACAACTCTGCTCAATAATGCTTTGTTGCATTGTAGTTAGATCTTCCGCACTGACTGCTGGCACAAATTGATTGCTAAATTGCCTTTGAAGCTTGCGCAATGCTTGCTTGATTTCAGCAAGATCAACCTCAATCTTTTGAATTGAGTTGAGGAGAGTTGTGTTAATATCAGACATGTTTAAGTTTTTTTTAGCGATAAGCAGTGAGTTGAAAAGAAAAGGTGATAGTTTAGACAAATAGAATAAGAGCGATTTGAGTTTGAGAAAGGCAACAATTTATTACAAGCAATTGACAGCTATTTATATGAAAAAGATACAGACAGATCTACAAACAAAACATATAAAAGAAGGGATGCTTATGCATTTGTATGTGCCTGTCCGCACCTGTCTGCAGTAGCTCATGTGAACATGATATAGTCTTTTTGTGTTGCCACAATAAAACTGTAAGAAATATAAAGATAAAATGAATTAGACTTTAAATCAATATTATATGTATAAATGTTCATACTTTGCACCATCTACATATTAAACGTTTTAAAGTATATGATATAACAATATTACTCTATACATATTGCAGATATAGCATGAAATTTGGTTAAAGTTCTCAATGACAAAACCCTGTACCAGTTAAAGTTATAACTTCAAATATACTCTACAGTAGCTATATAACATCTGAACATCATATAGTTAATTAGCCCCTTTTTATCAACATTAAAGTAAATGTTATGATACTCAAGTCCATATCATACTTATTATCATTATCGACTAAAACGCGTTTTGATTGATGCTGTCATCAAAGGTAAAAATAATTTTAACTGTCATTACTATTATTTACCAAGAGGCATTTTTGACTGAAACCGTACATTTTTGAAAAAGGTGTGCTTTAACTCACATTGGCACTTTCAATTAACACCCCTTTTGATCAGTAGTACTTATCTTGATGATGTCAGTAAAAGAGCATCAGACTATAGCCCTCATTATCTATATCTATTTCTTTAAGTTTTATACATAAACAAGAAAATAATGCTATTAGCTAAATATATATTCACTATCTCAAAAATACTATTAGTATAACACAGATAATATAAATATGTCTTTTCTACTAATGTGTTTAGACAGTACTACTTTTTTTTAACTGTTAATTATTAGAAGGCTGTTTTTTTTTGCCTTTAGTATTAGAGAGTAATTGATAATTTATTTAAAAAAAAACATAAATTATTTGGTCATTAATTATTCTAAATATACATATACCTCTATATAAAGCCCAAAGAATATCTAATTGCTCACAAGTAAAGAGTACGTGTCTGTTTCACCAGTGCTCTTTTAATGGTACCCCCTTGTCAACCAAGAAGTATTTTAACTTACATCATAATTATTAATGAAGAAGAATCTTTCCAACCATGGGAATTATTTACTGACAGGTGTTTCACCTAGCATTAACATTACTGTAATCATTGCTATATCATCATTATGAGAGAGAAAAAGAAAAAGAGCCGCAAGCATTTTGGTTAAAAAATAAAGAGTATATAAAGATGTCTTTTACATTTAATAAATAGCACCAAAATCCTCTTCGCAGCTTTATTTTATATATTACATACGTACCAACCCAACCAATATGTCTTCTTCTAACGCCAGCCAGCAGAGAGATAGAATATCTACACAGCAATACCAATGTGATCAATGTGTCTTGTTTTTTGATAACTACCAGAAGCTGCAAAACCACAAGAGAATTCACAGAGGAGATTCAGCAAGAATGACTGAAATTGACCAGTCTATTCTGGATGATGTTGACATGTACCATGACGAAAATGATACTAGTAATGAAGATGAATCTGTTAGCAATTCAGGTAATGAAAAGAGTTGTAATTGTATTATTTATTTTCCAATTACTAAATAATGTATTACAGAATATACTATGGAGTCTATGGAGCTTGATAATACTATTTCATATAAGTGCGCATGTAATTTTGAGGACAGTGAGGGTGAAGCTCACATTTACGACAGCAGCCGAATCAGTACAAATACTTTTACCAAGGCCGAGTTGATGAGTATTCATCTGTCTCAATTGATGCTACAGCATAGAATTGCTAGAGCAGCATATAGAGACATTGTTCAATTTATAAACACTGTCATCCGAGACCATGACAATATAATGATGGGTAAAATATTATATTTTCTGTTACCTTGTACTTTAATTCCAGATCACTAACATGTAGTGATATCGTTTTTTTTTAGAACCTGGGGGTAAGATCAGTCATGGTGAAACTGTTGATGCTTTGCTCAAGTCAAAATCAAGTGTCAAGGGCCATGAGTATGATGTCTGCTCTAGTGGTTGTCGATTGTATGGCATTAATGACGACCAGGAATCTTGTGTTGACTGCAGCAAACCGCGATACAAGACTGATCCCGATCAAAGTCAGACACCAGCCGCCAGTATGAAACTTATGTCAGTTGGGGATATGCTTTCTCAAATGTTGGCAGATCCAGCCACAAGAGAACTCCTCTGTTACAGAGCAAACCGGGAATCTGTAGCTGGTCAGCTAACCGACATTTTTGATGGTGACAATTACAAGCAGTTGGTGCAGCAGGGCCTGTTCTCCAATCCTGATGATATTGCCATTGGGCTTTATACCGATGGGTTTGTCAATCAAAAGAAAGGCAAAAACTCATATACCATCATCCATTGCATAATATTCAACCTAGACCCATCCATCAGGTAATTAATTAATTTATTACTATTTATTATTATTATTACATTTTTTTAAAAAAAAATTACTAATAAAATACTTAGATATACCAACAAATACCTTTTGCAACTGTCAATCTTGCCTGGCCCCAAGAAGCCAACTCATTTGGACTCCTTTCTTATACCCATCATCAATGAATTGCAAGATCTTGAGGCACATGGCTTGGTTGTCAAGCACAATGGAGTAGAGCTTTGCAGATCCAAGGTCTATCTGCTGCTTGCTTCCGGCGATATTCCAGCTGTAGCTGATATGGCCCACATTGGTTCCCATACAAGTTTATTTGGTTGCTATTTTTGTGAGACCAAAGGCAAATGCCCTACTAACAGACGGCATGGCATGTACTTTGATGACATTTCCACCCGGTTAAGACCTTTGGAAGACTTCAAAGTAGGCAACCCTGTAAGTATACAAATGTTCAATTAGCTATCTTTTTTTTGTACTAAATAACTGCTTGTAATAGTCGAAGAACATATACCAGCCAAGCATATATACCCAACTCTCAACCTTCTCTAAATCATCATTTTTTGCATTAGATGAACTTCATTTAATTGCAAGAGGGATTGAAAAGCTTGTGTATGACCTGATTACCGTCACCCTTACAAAGGAAACCAAATTTTATTATACCCATTCAGACAATACCCTCAATATCACCAAATACCCTTTTTATAAACCAAAAGCAAACCTTGTAACAATTGGAAACTGTATCACCAGCTCACGAAAATATATACCCACCTCATTTCAAGGCAGTTTCAACAACGTATTTGCCAAGATCGATGGTACTCGCGCAGTGGACTGGCTTGACTTTCTCTTATACCTTGTCCCCACTTTGGTCGTGCCTTATTTACCAAATAGGGCTGTCAAAACAGCTCTATTATCTCTTGTGAAAGGTTGCGCGCTTGCCTTGCAATAGACGTTGACATCAGAATTGCTTGATGAGATGGAGCCATAAGTTATTATACGTCTCATATATTATCATTACAAATAGCTGATTGTTACCATTTTTTAAATATTAATAATAGATACTTCAAGCACTGGCACTCGTTTTTATACTAACAAGTCCAGAATAATACCCTGTCTCGTAGTGTTTTCCGACCAGTGCAACATTACCTGGTCCATATACCCTATATCATCAAGCAGCAAGGCCCCCTGCGATGCTACTCCACTCGCTCAATGGAGAGAGTAATTGGCATCTTCTCGAAATTGATAAAGTCCAAATCAAAGGGTGGCCGAAACACCAGTTTTCTCGTCGAGCGATTTGCGATTCACAATTATACCAGCATGGCAATCAGCATCTGTGATGAAATCAACCTCATTTGGCCAAAGCCATATGGAAGAGAGAGCTACATGGACCTTCCTAATGATCCTAGTGGTGCGCAGTTGTGGGAGCCGTTTCATCAGTTTGTTAATTTGAACAATGATTCGGTGGAAGGTGTAGGCGGCCCTAGTGTGAAGGAAGCTTTATTGAAATACTACCGGAGAACAACAGGCTTGACTGGCCACGAGTTTGGTGACTCTGTTGTTGTTGTAGCTGCACGTCTGTGGATGGACTCAACTGTATATTCCTCATGCATGTACCGAAGAAAGAAAAACAAGACCAGCCATGGCAACCATTACATGATGTTTACTTGCCCCTATAGAAAGTAAGTATAATATTTTTCGATATACAATCAAAAGTTGCTTACATTCTATTTATTTATTTATTTTAGCAACCGTAATGTAATTGTTCACAGCTGGCTCATTGGTACAGTACAGTTCTACTTTCAGCATGTAGATTTCTATGGCTTCCCACACTTTCTTGCTTTCGTGGAGGTCATGAAGGAACATGACGCAGCTGGTCATGACTCATCAGTACCTATCGTCAAACAACGGTCACAAAGCACCTGTACACTAGGCCACCAAACGCAACCGACTTATGCAGTTATAAGTGTAAATGACATTTGTCATCAAGTTGGTCTGGTCTAATACCTACCGAATGGAAACCAGTTTTATGTAATCGCGCCCTATTATATCTTTAACAACAACATGCGCATTACTAAAGGCAATCTTTCTATTCTGTAATCCTTTTTATTTTTATCTTATTTTTCTATATGCTCTATATCCTTATATCTTTTATATTTTTTATATCATCCTTGTATCTTATATTCTTTTTTTAATTTTCTCTATTTCTTATGTTTTTTTTAATCTCTATATGCCCCGTCTTTCTTTTTTTCTTTATATACTCCGGTTTTTTTTCTATTCTCTATACACCTTATGCTTTTCTCTTCATTCCCTATATGCTCTATATGCCATTACGCGATTTAAATAAAATCAAATTGCCAATTCATCAAGATAAAAAGAATATCTAAAAAAAAAGAACGTAGTTTAAAAAATAAAAAAATGGCAGTTATGTTACCATTTCGTTCACACATTCCAAAAATTATTAATCTTAATAATTGTTGACATCTTTGATATTCAATAAAACATATATTTCAATACTCAAAGTGGTCATTACAACTTACAAACATTTTTTACAGTATTGAAAATATTGTACAGCAACAAAAAAAGTGTTTTCATGTTACTTTTTTAAATTGCTACGAATGACATTACCATCTTACAACAAACGGCAGAGATTTTATTGGGTTTCGACCAAAAAAATGGCAGTTATGTGCCTACTTTCGGCCCAACTGCCATTCATCCCACCGTAGTGCTCAAGTATCATTATTGTATGAGCTCGTTGATTCATTTCCAACTCTTTCCACTGCAACAACTGCTATTCCTGCTGTCTCTGCTGTGCCGTACTTGTTGACCACTTCTTCTGGCTTTAATTTGAAGACCTTCATTGATTCTGCTGAAGTGACCATCGATAATGTCAAAGGCAATGAGCCATTACCTCCGTCTGCTTTCTCTCTCAGTCTTGGTGAGTTTGTGCAAATGCAAGAAGATGAGTATGCCCATCTGTTTGAATATTATCGCATGACATATTGTGATGCTTTACTGAGAGGTTACCAAGATGCAATTTTTGGTCAACTTTTTGTGAACAGCATGATTCAAAAGATGCAGTCAATAAATGTTTTTGGTCAGATGTATACAAGCAGTAATGGTGTAGTTTGACGTGGCTCAGTTGTACAAGCCATGTTTCATGAAAACAATGATTGTGAAATGAGCACGTTTACTGGCCAGATCCAATATCTTTTTGTCAGTGATATCATCAACCCAGTTACGTACCAAGCGGACAGACATACATTTGCATATGTCAGGTGGTATAAAACGTCTAGCCAAGATACAAGAAGTGAGCAGTTTGTGGAGATGAGCAAATTTTCGTTTATAAGAAGCGATTTTCAAAACATCTTATCTGTTCACTGCATATTGATACCTGCTGCCATTGGTGTACATACAACTGCCACCGGTAATACCCATATGCTCATTGCCCCTTTATATAGAAAAATTTATGCATAAACAAAAAAAAACATATATATATCTTTATTTATTATTACTATTATTATTATTATTATTAAAAATATTTGCTTTATACAAATGAGATGATGAAGAGAGAAAGTATTTTGTGTTGCTATTAAAGTTGTTTGCTTCGAATGAATAAGATGATTAAGAGAGAAACTATTTTGTATTGCTATTAAAGACCTTTGCTTCAAATGAATAAGATGAGGAGAATAACTATATTATATTGCTATCATTAAAAATCTTTACTTTGTACAAACGAGATGAAGAGATGAATTATATTTATTTATTGTTCTTAAAAAAATGGTTTGGAAGAATAAGATGAAGAGAAAAATTGTATTTATTTATTAATCTTTAATGGTCCATTGAGCTAGTGGGACTTTTAAATCATTGGAAACATCCACGTCACATGTAACCCTGGTATGAGGGATAAGTTTCAGTGATCTTTGCCGTCCTTTTGCTACAGCATAATTGTCAAGACTTTCCAAGAGCGTTTGAAGCTATTTTTTTTTCACATTAATTATTTTTCATATATCAAATGATCTCTAAATATATTATCTCATCACTTCTTCAGCTAGGGCAATGAGCCTTCAGACATTTACTGTTGGCTGATCTAGTTGCCTCATTGTCTGTCTCATCATCAGACATTACTGTCTTTTGAAGGACATGAGCACAATCGTCTCTTTTCGTGACCATATCAATGACTTCTTTGTTTTCAAGGTAAGCCATGGAATGCCAGTGAAGAAGCTATACATACATTTAAAAAATAACAGTGAGTATCAAATAATATATATATATACATATCTAATTAGACACTTACTAACAAACTACACTGTTGTCTTCTTGATGCGGTTCTTTTTCTGTTTGCAGTTGAAGGCGTTCTGCAGGACTCATGGATCTGGTTGCAAAAATGGTTTTTCATACGTGCAAGGTCACTTGTAAATATGCCAGCAGATTGGGGTTGGCTCCTCAAATACGCAGTTAGAGCTAGTGCAAGACTGTGGTTATAGCCACCTATAAAGTAGCTTGTAAGGACCCGTCTTGGCTTTGCACCATTTGCAGCTACTTTTCTTTGGTCACTACTGCTGAAGTTCCGCTTTTTCAGATACCCATTGATCAATTTCTATGAAAAAAGTGTTAGATGTCTTGGCCATTATTCTCAAATCAAATCTTATTGAGATTGCTGAGTGTCTCTTTCCAGGCACATAATCATCTTCTATCAATGATGAAAGACCAGTGACCACTTCAATGCCTGATGTAACATTGTATCTGGAAGCAGTATTCTGGACAACAGTTTGACCAGAAACAATATTTACTACTGTCTCCTGAAGACGAGTTGTGGTATCATTGGACTTGGTGCTACCAGTGGCCATGCTTGCAATTTGGTTGGTAAGACTCTTCATCTGAGCATTAAGACTGACCAGCATTGCCAGAACTGGATCAGCCACATTATCATCAACATGGCTACCTGCCGGTCTCGTGGTAGGTATATACATAACCGATGCCAGACCAGTGTTGTTGTTGGGCATGATGTTACATGCAATAGCCGCATGCACAAAGTTATTCTCAGAGGGACTGTTAGAGGTAAAGTTGTTCATTTTCTATATAGAATCAAATATTAATATATGTTAGCTAATGAAATAAGCTTGACACAGTTTCTGTTGAATTTATACATACAAATAAAGAAGGTGATTGAGAGACATCAATTAAGTAAATTCGAAGCCCTATTTATTACAAATTTTCAACTATAGTAATTATTCAAACTACATATGTTTCAATTTGGAGAAGTATATATCTTTAGGTAATTGAACCACCTTTTTTTTTGAAATATTGTTTATCTGCCACTTTTCTTTGGAATCTATATATTTGAAGTCAAGCTATTTTCTTTCTTTCTTTTCTCTTTTGCACTTTTTGACACAAATTTATGGTAAAACATTTTTCTTTTTTTTTGCTTCTTTGTTTTACTTCTTTGTTTTACTTCGATGTTTTACTTTGATGTTTTATTTCTTTACTCATCGCTTTTTGTATTTCAACGGTTTGACAAGTTATATATTTCTTTTTTTTTTGGTAAAGTATCTAATTAGAGACATGCCAATAAATAAAATTTGTCTTAAGAATTTATTATTTACTAATAATGCCAACAATATAGATACTATTATATTCTTTTGATGACACTCGCAATAATATTCATATCTCATATTGTGGTATGTCTTTATGAAATACATGTATTCTAACTTTGCTTTTATACCTGTCTTATCTTTGTAAACATTATTCAATTAGGTCCAAGTATTATTTTCTTAGAATAATAACATCTGGTAATTTTTTTTAACAAGCAAATCATCTATACACTCATTATAAACAATACTAAATGTGATATCTTTTGGTAGCAATTAGCATACCAAGAGCTTTAATCTCGTAGTGTTTACTAGCTGTCAATTATTAGTTTATGGCAATTATATCAAGCCCGTAAGTATCAATTCTCTTATATTTTATTTTTATGATATCATCTAATATATATATCTTTCTTTTCTTGTGTTATATAGTTGACTATCTCTTCAAGTAGGTATTGGCATAAGTGCTTTAAACAATAACAGTTCAACAGTATATGGTAGGAAGTATTGTTATAATCAATAGTTTTACGAAATGAATGTACCAAAAAAACTAGAATGCTCATCAAAAAAAATATTCTTTTTCAAATATCAAAATAAACAAAACAAAAAAAATTCACTCAAAATAATACAAAACTGCTTCTTTAAAATGTATGGTTTCTCAAATGTGAAATGCTAAGAAATATACTTTCCCACAAATTTGTGCTATAAAACCATAAATTAATATACAATAAAAAAAAGGGGAAAGTGTTCCTGCTAAAGAAGTATTTATATCTAATTCAAAAATGAATAATTTCTCACAAATTTTATATAATAAAAATATAATTGTTCACAAATTCATGTTATAAAACAGAAAATAAATATATAATGAAATAAGGGGAAAGTGTACCCACTAAAAAAGTATTTTTATTGGCTTAAAATAAATGCTTTCCTATAGATTTTATATGATAAAATACACTTTCCCACAAATTTGTATTATATAAGTAGAGAAAAAATATACAGAAAAATATAGGGAAAGTATAGATGCAAAAGCAGTATCCATATCCGGTTTTTTTTAGATTAAATGATGACCTAAAATGGAATATAATAACTATATATATCAAGAGCACAGAGTATACACTCATTATTTCTATTCAAATACAATTGATGGACTAAGAAGGGTTATTGTTACTCAGTGAAACAATACTTACTTTATGATCTTAAACTTCTATCCACCTGGTATAAGTATACTAGATATCTCACGGGTAACATTCCTAAAACCACACAGAAATCATGGCTTTAAACTCAATATTCGCATACTTTCTACTCAATGAAATCATATAATTTTTGTAGTGGTTGTTAATTCTAGTCACAATCGCATTATGAGCACCTTTATACTGTATCATAATTGCAGAAGGAATAGATATCATTAACATAGAGTTCTTTATCTAAATAAAAATATTATAATTAAAAGTATAGAATATCATCTTATTTTAATGTCACTATATATTAATAAAATATTTTTATAGCTTTATATCTTCTAGTTTTAGAATAATTTAATTGACTTTCCAATCAAGATTTTTCTCAATGTGTTCATTGATCTAAATACAGACTTCTTCAGAGAGCCAAGAGCAAGAGATATCAGAAAGCTCAAGAGAATTGTAGCTATTATGTCTCTAGTTGTAAACTGCTGTTACTTTACTGCCATTAAAGAACTTAATAATTAAAGCAGTCAGATATCTCATTTTGATGTTGTTATCTATAGTGTTTCCATGCTTAACAGCGTAGAGCTTGTCCCTTTCAACTGCTTGCTTCTTAGAACTCTCTGCCTTTGTGCTAGAATAATCACATTTAAGATACTAGATTACTTTGATCATATTGCAATTGATCAAAACACTAACAGAAATCTTTCTCTTCAACTTGTCACTGTTTTGAATGACTCAGTTAGCATGGCAAGCTGGGCTGTTTGTGAACTACAGCTAGTACTCTTTTTCAGTTTCAAAAACAAATTCTTCTGTCTTGTTCTCATATGTAGGCATGAACTGGTAGATAGTTGAGATACAAGAATAAAAAGTAATATCATTTATTATTATAGTGTCAAGTCTCAATGTAGTACTTTTTTCTGGCACTTGTAACTAAATTGAAGAATCAATACTACTGAGGATTATCAAGTTTATGAATAGTTTTTGGATAGAAAATAAAATATGCTTTTTATTAAATATATTTCTTGACTATTTATACGAATTGATACTTGATTTCTGGCTAAAAGAATAACTATGTTAATATACTTGTAGAAGATATTACTGGATAACTAGCATCTAAAACATATTAACATAGTTATTCTTTTAGCCAGAAATCAAGTATCAATTCGTATAAATAGTCAAGAAATATATTTAATAAAAAGCATATTTTATTTTCTATCCAAAAACTATTCATAAACTTGACAATCCTCAGTAGTATTGATTCTCCAACTTAGTTACAAGTGCCAGAAAAAAATATTTAGATTAGCAACGCTATTATTGTAAATGCGCGGACCGGGAATCGAACCCGGGCCCTTCGCGTGGCAGGCGAAGATTATACCACTTAACCATCCGCGCTTTCGACAGTTTATCACTGGGTGTTGTAATAATAATCCACAAACAACAAAATTTCGGTTGTCTGGCAGTGCATTGATATTGCAAAATTCTTTGTAATTCTAGAAAATTATATTCTATTATTTAATTTTTGATTCTCCGATGGTGGCCAAGGCTGAATAGAAAGCACTTTTTTATTCATAGAGTAAAACACTAATAAGTACAATGAAAAAGCATTATGCTGTCAATAATAATTTTACACAACTACATATTGTATCTTATTTTTTCACTATATTTAACTGACACTATGGCAAAGAAAATAGTAACATTTTACCACTTTAGTAACATAACTACCATTTTTTACTTAATAATAAATGACAGTTATAACTCTGTATAAGATCAAAACAGGCACTGTCACTATTTTTTATATATGATATATTTTTTTTAAATCAGGAATTTTGAATTTTGGGCCAATTTTTATATTTCAAATACCAATATAAGAAAATGGAATTAAATGTCTGCAAACTTAAGAAAAATCCCAAATATTAAATTTTATACAGTCACAGTATCATATATTTACAGCAAAATATGTTTCAAACATCAAATACTATATAATGTTACTATATTACGGGATCAATTCTCTCAGTCTGCCATATGAAATAAATAATTGAGAGCCAAAATTTTTCTTCCTCTGCTATTAAATTTGAATACTGCGATTTTTCAAGACCTAAAAAGTGTTGTCAGAAATGACAAAACTAAATATATTATAAGTCTACTTTGTTAATAAACAGCTTCTCTACAAAGTAAACTAATAATATATTGAGTTTTGTCATTTCCGACAACACTTTTTAGGTCTTGAAGAAACCAGCTGGAGTCTAATTTTATTACTGTGTATAAGAAAAATACACTATAATAAAAAATAGTAGTTATTTACTATATAAAAAGTCAAAACAGGCACTGTTACCATTTTTTCAAAAAAAATTAAGCCTTCTTCCTTTCCTCTATTACATTCTTTCTTTTGTTCTATTGCTTTTAATTCTAGCACAACCTCTTGTCTTTTCTTTGCAACTTTAACATAATGATCTGTTTTTTATTATACAGTATTGAATCGGATTTGATTGAATTGAATCTTTATTTCAATGCATGATTTATTAAATGAAAATGATAATAATAATAGTAATAATGAAAAAACAATTCTATCAGCCACTCATAATAAAAAACGATTCTGTTTAGCTACTGCAAAACATATGCAGTAAAACACTACTATTCAAATTGTATTTCATATACTTTAGGTATTCTAATATATCTTAGATAACACTTATTATTTTTTACTAATTTCTACAAATATATCAATATAATACTATGAGAAAAAAGGGGCGTTTTTTGTAATTGTGACTTAATTTTTGGCTTATAATAATTAAAAAATAGCCAAAAATGCAGAATGAAACAAGAAAATCTCTGTTTTTTAAAATAGCTGATAAAAAGCAAATTGACTACCTAGAATTAGATCTCAGAAAAAACAAAAGTACATTTTAACTACAGAGTTTACATTTTAACATGTATAGATTGAAATCAAGAACTATTAAAAGTCAGAGGTAAAAGATAAAGAAAATATCTAAACTTTCTGCTGCAAAGATGAAATTTATTAAGACAATTTGAAAAAAAATGTATTACAATAAAAAAAAACAAATTATAGATCTCTATATTGACCAAGATTCAATTTCGGGCCGCAGTTAAGTTTTGGCCACATTATATATCTTGTTGATGTTGTTGTTGTTATTGTTGTTGTACTGCCTGTTGTATCTGACATCACAAGACCAACCAACTTCTTGACGTCTGCCAGGTGGACTACCTTTCGTTTAAGCTAACCATTTACTATCACCGGAATGCCATTGTATAATACAATGCTATATATCAGCACCAAAACAAGGGGTCACCTTTTACCAGAATTCTTATGTTCGAAGAAAAGAATTACTTTTCCAAAGAAGTCTTTTGTCATGGGAGTGTATCGGCGACATACATTTGTGAACAGATTAACTTGCACCTGAAGACAAACATGATGCACCTCTCTTAATGTTTTTTAAAAAAATGAGGAGTCAATCACACAGCCATTAATAAAAGCTTTGCGGCTAGTTATTATAGCTGGTTCAATCGTCCCGCATTCTACCCCCTTTGATCTATAAAAGTCTCAAATAAGAATTGGAAGATAAGAAATGTCTTTGAAACTGTCATTAATTGTTTTATATTCTAAATGCCCCCAGAACTTGATATCGGAATCTGCACCAGCATGCTCGCCCTTGCTAGTAATTGGCCAACCAGCAGACATATCTTTGTATTATAATACAGCACCTCTCCATTTACCTCCTTCAGAATCCATCAACAATTGCTGTGTACAAGCCAGCTGGACCATTACGTTTCCAGCATTCATGCCAATTGCCAAATTGCTTTTGATGGTGCGAAAGTACTTGCCAATAGCACACTCTACTGATCTTGTGCTGTATGCGCGTGAAGAACCAAAGGCACCAATCATATTGGGGTTGTTGTAAATGAGTATTGACTACTGCTGTAATTGAGAATAAGTCTGAAGGAAATAATATAAGGCCTCAGCTATTCCAGTCAAAGATGTCTACCGATTACTTTATTATTTAACACACAGGTTTAGTATGCATGATAGTGATTATATTTCATATGATGATATCACCATAATATGAGATATATCAGTGGATTATTATAAGCATAATTATAACTCATAAACACATTTACTTTCGATGTTAATACTTCATTGGGACTACACACATTTATATAATTAATCATACATTAATTATCCCAAGATCACATTGCTCTGATTAAGGCTCAGATAGGATCAATTACCTGACCCTAGTTATATAATTTTCCTGATCCAAAATAATATAAATAACAGTAGTAGTTCAGTGTAGAAACCTCGTCAAACTTGGATACAAAATCTTTTCTCAATAAATAGAACCTACACAAGTTCTCACAAATCTTTGTTCCTAATCTTAAATCTTTAATTCTTCCTCTTAAAAACTTCTTCAACTTCAACCACCACAACATCTATTATTATAGTAAAACAGCTATCATTCCAAGAACAAATAAATAATTTATTTGTTTTACTTATGCTAAATTAATAAGATCAATAATTAATTACAGTAAGTACTGTAATTATGACAGCTCAGTAATCACTGAGTTAATATGAGAACACTGCAATAAAATTAAATTATAAACATAGCAGTACTACCTCTCTAATATCTAAATGAACTCAGACTTAAGAAATTAAGATGTGACTGACAAAGCAGATCGTGTTTTTATATAAAAAGAACAACTTTTTATTCTTTAATAAAGACAACCTATATACAGTCTCAAAGTATTCTTATATACGTCCCAATCTTTTTACTGTTGATTTCATTTTATAAAACTTCACAACAAGCATTTACTCTAAGAATATATATCACTGGAAAAAGAATAGGATCTTTTTCTGTTAAAAACTGTCAAAATATATATGTAAAGACCAGATTTTTTCATATGATCAGAAAAATTAGGGCAATGATATAGACATGCAAAAAAAAAGACCAAAAGGGAGAATTAAATGTGACATCACTTGTAATTGGCCTTTGGAAGTGTTACTAACAAATTGAGCACTGATAAGACATGCAAAAGCAAGCAAATTGAAGAATTAGACGTGACGTCACATATAATTAGTTTTGCATGTTACACGCATTTTTTTTGGGGGGATCAGATAAATTACCCTCCAGATTGCCAATTAAATCACTGCCCCTTTTTACTACAACATCAGCGCATAATTTTTTTTGACATTTAACATGAGAAACATTAACAATATCAACAATACCAACGACTTTGTCATTGTTAGTGAGACATCAAAGAAATACAATGCTGCCTTGACTGAGTTCAACTTAATTTTTCTTGTTAGAAGAGAATTCTCTTCAGTCGTAGCTGTTTGAGAAGCTGCTAAGGCATATGGCGTCAAGCATAACATTGCTCTCACTACTGAATATGCATCAAGCTCTCACATCAAATTGATTTGCAAGCACTCTGGTGAATATAGAGATACCAGAAAAGCCGAGAAGGTTGCTTCCAAAACATCAGTTATGGGTGAAACTCTTTCTGGATGGGAGAGAAAGTGCGAAAAAGACATGCAGAAGCATGGCTGCCCTTGCTTCATGTATGCCAACACCAAGAAGGGCAGAAAGCTCACTGTGTGCTCCCTTGAGGCAGAGTATAACTATCCCATCGAAGAAGACCGCAGAGCATATGCTATGCACCGCAAGCTCTCGCCTGAGGAAATGACACTTGTGGTTAAGCATCTGAAGAACAATGATGATGTGGTGATCCAGACACTCGGATATTGGATTTATCACATATAAGAACATATTCATATTGGGATAGCATAGTAGCTATCATCTTGTCAGTATAAAATATATATAAATGATTAAGTAATCAGCCCAATAATTATTACAGTTAGTACTGTAGATAATATCTTAAAGATTGTTAAGATAATTATATCATACTGCTGGGTAAACTGTATCAGATCTATATGGAGCTAATTTAGTAGGAAGTCCTAAAGCTCTAGTATAAAAGAGAAAAGAATAGCTAAGAGCTAAAGAAGTACAATTTATGACTTGATGTCATAATTGTAAAACTGACACTAGTTAAGCAGTAAATACTCTAATAACCAAATATAGTAAAGGAAGAAAGCCTTAAGAAACTAAGACGTAATGACAAGAGCAGATTGTGTTTTCTTATAAAAAGGGACACTTTTTATTTATGAATAAAGACAACTTATATATAGTCTCAAAGTATTTCTATACATCTCTATTATTAAATATTTTATTTTTCTATTGTTTTGTACCTGAAATACCACAGACAATGTATCCATCATCTTCAACAGTTTGAAGATAAATGGATATACAAACATTGTTTGCCATGACATTGCTAATATAAAGCAACATTTTGGAAAATCGGAAAAAGGAAAGAAGATGTTTGACTTTATCACCACTCTGCAAGATCTTGACTTCCATGTCAGGTATTCTGTCAGTAATACAGAAAACAATCAAGTGAATATGATCTTCTTTGTGCATCAGAATGCAATCAATGAGGTACAAAGAATGCCTGAGACTGTCATTATTGATGCCACATATAAGACAAATAGTCATCGAATGACTTATGTCAACATTGTTGGTACTAGCAATGTGAGTGGAAACCCTCGTACCACTTTAAAGACGTATCCAATTGCTGGTGCTTGGGTAGAGCATGAGACAGAAGAAAATTATCTCTGGGTGCTTAGCTGTCTCTGCGATGCAGTCTGACCAGATGACAACAACAACAACAACAACAACAGCAACAACAACAACAACAGCAGCAGCAACAGCAGCAACGACAAATAAACAACACTTCTCCTAGATGTTTTCATCACGGACAATGAAAAAGCATTGAGAAATGCTATTACTCGAGTCTTTTCTGAGTCAAAGCAGTTGTTGTGCTATAAGCATATCAAAGACAACTTTAAAAAGCAATTGCTTCCAATGATTAAGGGAGACGAGAGTAGCAAAAAGAGAGACCTGTTGGATAAGCTGTCAGAATTCCTTGACTGAATTGCTTTAAAATGCATTACATATCAAGAAGTAAAAAAGGAAACAAATGGATACCTTGAACTTGCAAAGGAAAATTGCAAAGACCAGGGAAAAGCTGCTAGTGCTTTTCTTGAGAAGTACGTATAAATTTTTTAAATTTGATGTAAACAGTATTTAACTATAAAAAATTGTGTTTTTTTAATATACTTTATCAGAAAAATGAAAGACAAGGAAAACTGGGTAAACATGTATGTTTACAAACATGCCCATTTTGGCAATCGCACGTCAAACTGTGGAGAAAGTGCTCATGCTTCTCTCAAGCATTCTCTTAGTACTTCCTTGGGTAAACTGAAGACAGTTACCCTTAAAGTAAAAAAGTGGTATGACAAGTTAGTAAGTTTGTTCTATACTATTTTATGCATTTATTGGTTACAATATATTTATAAATTGTACAGGTTGCAGATTGCAAGCATTGGCTAATGGTGGAAAGCCTTGAGAAGGAACAAAAATTGTGTTCAATAAAGTCAATGCCGCCAGAATAAATGACATGCGTCTTAAAGTCTGTAAATTTGCAATGGATCAAATCAAATTAGAATTATCCAAATCCATTATACCCAAAAAACTAGCCAAAGAGTGCAAATGCTTCATACAATACAACTACCTGTTTCCTTGTTATCACACACTTGCCAAATTCGATACCATCCCAATCTTCTGCATCCCAAGTCGCTGGAGAAAAAAATATCTAGAAGGAGAAAGTAATATATATAATAATAGCAATAATCACGTGACGATTTTCTCATATAACATTTTATTATATAGACCATTTAACTATCCAAAATGCAACCCCAGTACCCCCAAACATCAACAATATCAAACCAATAACCCCAGAATTCAACTATGCTCTTGAGCTTATTTGTGAACATTTCGCCAATGCTCAGAGCAAACAACAACAAATCAATATATACTAATTGATAGAAAAAACTTTGAAACAAATTGACGCACAGAAACTTGAAAACCTTAAGGGCCCAACAGTAGTTGAAGCCATTAAAGGCCGACCAAAAAATACCAAGCGCAAGATGATTGCATTAGAGCATTGCATCAATACCAAAAAAGAAAAAATCACAAAAAAAATTAAAACAGAAAAAGAACAAAAAAAGTAAGATTTTAATATTGTTTAGATTTAATTTACTAAATCTTTGCTTTGTTTTCTAGGCAAAAAATATCCTCAGCTAAAGAGCAAAAAGTCATAAAAAATATTATCAACCTTGAGTCACCATGCAATCCCACATTACTAACAAATCTCACAATTGCACCAAAACATATATCAATAATCTTTTCTTCTGAAGCAGATGGAAATTGTGGGTACAGGGCAATAGCAATAGAAGTGTATCAGGATCAGGAGGAGTGGTCAAAAGTAAAAGACAAAATGCTAGAAACATTTTTAAACTACCAAAACAACTACTACCATAGAAGAATAGAGCATGGCAATATGCCTGCATCCAATAACCCACTAATTTGCAGTCTCCAAGACAAGCACTCACCTCTCCCCCAGCAACATTGGTTTGGTACAATTGACCATCCTCAACTTGTAGCCGATACATTTAGCAGAGCAGTGACTGTATATTGGAATACTCCAATTGAAACAGGCGACTGTCTTTTTGTTCCATTTGCTACCTTGCCAGAAAAAGTGGAACCGATAATTATTATCTTAGATATAAACCACTTTCTTCTTGCCAAGCGCAAAAACACTCAAAATTTCTGCTGGCCAAAAATCAACCCCTTTCATAAAAGAATAATTCAAAAACATGGCCTTGAAGATTATTCTTTGATGTACTAACAATCAAGGTATGGCTTTTAAACTAGAATTATTTTGAATTATACTAATTTTTTGTATATATCTTTTTTAGATTTTTTTTTACTTTTTAGATTCTATATTTATCTATATTATCAATATTCCCTTCTGTTTCTATTCAATTTATTATTATCTTTCTATTTATCTATATTTCTATATTTATCTTCTTTACAATCTTCTGTTTTTATCTTTATATCTATCTCATTATCATTTTTTATATTTTTACAATCAAAATTAATTTTGAAACATTTAACAAATATCAAGGCTGACCCCCCAAAAAAATGTGTATAACATGCAAAACTAATTATATGTGATGTCATGTCTAGTTCTTCAATTTGCTCGCTTTTGCATGTCTTATTAGTGTCCAATTTGTTGGTAACACTCCCAAAAGTCAATTATAGGTGACGTCACGTTTAATTCTTCAATTTGGTTGCTTTTGCATATCTTATCAGTGCTCAATTTGTCAGTAACACTCCCAAAGGCCAATTACAAGTGACGTCACATTTAATTCTCTCTTTTGGTCTTTTTTTGCATGTCCAACCCTAATTTTTCTTGCATGCCTATATAGATCCCCAAAAATTACACAAAGGTATGAAGTCAGTTTTCTACTAAGTAGAAAGACCAACTTTCGAACATAGGAAAAGCCCAGGCAGCTGAGAAGCAGGGTTCATTAACATTTTCTGTATATAGGATTTCTCTATTACACCAAAGTATCTTATCCAAAACTATATTTCTTGTAATACTTTATATTTGTTTTAGATTAAAAGAACAATAAACAAGCATGAAATTTAATGGAATAGCCAACTTTTCTATGGTTTATTTCATTGAAAAGCCAACTTTTCCATGGTTGTAATTTCCAAAACAAAAATTTGACCCAATTGTAGACACTCCTTCTTGTACAATTAACTGCAAAATATTTCTTCCCCCATATATGCATTGCAATTCTTATTGATTTATTTTGTGTTTATTAGGAAAAAAGAATACTTCTAGGTTTACAGTCTAGTGATACAATTATATATTTCAGATCACTTTTCTCATCATTTTTCATATTATTTGAATTGAGTAATGCAATGCAGATATTATTTCTCTCAAAAAACCAGTGATGTGTAGCTTGCTTGAAGATGCCTGTTCTCTAAAATTATAAGGGTGTTAATTATGTACGTAGAATATTAAATATCCTAAAAATATATTGTATAAAATATACTTACATTAAAAACATCAGATACAAGTGGGAAAATCAAGAGGATATCAGGAATGTTGGACATGGCACCCAGTATGACTACTTTGACTATGAAAATGATTGGAAAAATTAGTTTGAGTGAATTAAGTAATATAGTGATTAATTTACACACCCAAAGCAAACAGTTGTATTTGTAAACCTTGATAGTCCTTGTCAAGAGCTGATATAGTCTCTTGTAGAATATTGTATTATATTAATATACAGTATAATAATATTATGGTACATATAAAGAGAATAAAGAAAAAACAAGTCTTACCATGTCAATGACAGTAGCATGAGATGGAAGTTCTAGCTGCAGAGAATGTTTGAGATAGGGTCATTCATCTATAATAAAGATCATATTTTGTTAGATAAATATTAAAACAAAATGTAATAAATAAAAAGTACTATAAAATATTATCCTGTTGGTTGCCATGTTTAGTTGTACACTATGAATGAAATTGGTGTGGCTGCTACTAATAGTAGTGGATATGCCACTAATTTATTTTAATTAACCAATCAAATTGGTTCTAGATTTTGGTAAAAATATTAAAAAAAGATGAAAAAGATAAAGTTATATTTAAGAGCAAAAAAACATAATAAAAACGTCTTTTTTTTACATATATATCATATAGAGAGTATAATACCTTGATTTATTTATTTTTTATTTGAAATCGTAAAACTTTTTTTTCGTCTCATTGTCAAGATTGTTGTATTTTGCCGATACCACTAATCAAAGTGGCAGACCAACTAACTTTCCCACTAATTTACCGAAAGTGCGGGATTTAAATTGATTTTTTTATCTTTTATTTTGCTTTAATTTTTACTTCACATTTTTTTTTCTTTTCATCTCAAATGGACAACATCTTAAAAAATAATTTTAAGATGAAGAAGGTGAATCTCTATAGCTACTTTATACATCTACTTTGCACGACTTATTTTCTTTTAATTTTTCTTTAATTTAACTTATCAAAATAAAAATATATTTGAATTATTGAAATAGAAACAAAGGTTCTTTTTATTGTTTATAGGTATATTAAAGAAAGAAGAGATAAAAAAATGGGTATAATGGGGTATTTACAGTTTGATATGGCTTAATTTTCCAGCAGTACTTTTCATATCTTCATTAAATATATAATATGGAGCAACTACTTTATATTTGTTTGAGTCCATAGCGGTTTGGACTAAGCTGACTTGATTTTGGATATCATTTAGCCTACACTGGAAAAATAACAATAAATACACACCGGGAAATTCAGGCATACTATTGTGAATATTCCGCATTTTACAGTGGGGTTTTGCCTATTTCCACTGGTACCAAAGCTGATCTGGTTACATGTGCACAGACCTGCTATCTACAAGTGTAAAGTTCGATAGCACTAGTGAAGTTGGGGTCAATAGTAATTTTATATCTTTGTATATAATAGAGTACCAAGAAAACTTTATTTCAAACTTTGTTTTTTTGCTGTAATACAATCTGTTTCCATGTTAAAGGTTAATAATCAGGGACTACGTCGCATGTGTATTGTTGAACTATCCCTGGGTGAATAGTTAGAACCATGGACATTTTATTGCTTATAAGCCAATCATTAACACTCTTTATTATGAGGTCATAGATTATCTGCTCCCCCAATTACTTGATATTCAATTATTATTGGTTTGAATTATAGTTTATTTTTGTATTTATTAGAAAAAATAGAATGATTCTAGGTTGATAGTATTGGAATAATATTATATGTCTCGGGCCGTCTTCACCGGTATCCTTCATATGACTCAAATCAAGCAGTGCTTTATATATAATGTTTGTAAACCCTCATATTCAGTAGTTATCTTTGGCACAGATACTATTTAACATAATAGAAGAGAAGTTAGATGTGTATTTAAATATTTACATGTTGTGAGTGATATATTAATTTGAGGATACATACAATATAATGACTGAAGAAGATAAAAATAAAACTTTGAGAGTTCGAGGCATGGCGTCAAGTATAATTTCTTTAACAATGAAAATAATATAGAGAAGTTAGTTTGAGTGAATTGGGTGACAGAATATGTAATGAACGTACCCAAAGAAAGTCAATTTATTTGTAGACCTAGATAGTACTTGTCAAGAGTTGATATAACCTTTAGTAAAAAACATATATTAATATACAGTATAAATAATACTATCATACATATTAAGAGAATAAAAGAAGAAGTCTTACCATGTCAATGATAGCGCCAAGAGATAGAGGTTCTTGATTCATTGCGTGTTTGGCAGATGAACATTCATCTGTAATAAAAATTATATTCTGTCAGATACATATTAAAAGTAAATAAAAAATAAAATATTACCGTGTTGATGGTCTTGTTTAATTGTAGGGAATATTTTTGGCGATATTGTCTATAAAAAAGAAGGAGAAAAGTCAGAATAATTTTATATGATGATGACATGAAGTATAGTTACTAACCTGGACTAATCCAGATGGCCATTGTAAAGAGAATACATCAGAAGGAAAAAACACGCTAGTATCTATGACAACTGAAATAATAATTATTATTTAGTTATATTTGAAGAAAAGAATTGCTTTAAAAAAAAAGAAGATATGTTACCAAAAAAGTTTGCGAATATAGTAAAACACTAAGAGAGTATATATGTATCTATGACAACAGAATGTGTTAATCTTGTTGTTGTCTGTACAGAAGTATTTTTAAGAAGAATGTATCTTACCAGTAAAATTCACAGTTATAACAAAAATCAGAAAGAGAAAGAAAAGAAAAGAAAATGGTCGATAAGGAAAAATATGGAAAAATAAAAAAAATAAGTAAATAAAATACAAAAAACAAAATAGGTAATTAAAAAAAATGAAACTCAAAAAAAATATCCAAAAAGCATAATAGATATAATGGTGTAGTATCTAAAAGCAATCTTTGTATCAATTTACACAGTGTGTGTACAAGAAGTTACTTTAGATATATTTTTTTAACCAAGATCAATCAAGACTAGACATCCTTTTTTTTTGGAAATATAAATATACGTTTTTGCTACAATCTTACTCACTCTTGCTCACGCACTCTTACAATTATTCTTACTTATACTCACACTTTCTCTCTCTATCTCCCCATCTTTTTCTGTCTTTTATTTTGGTATGTTTGATAATAAATATAATTGTAGTGTATAATAAAAATTTATTCAAAGAATATAAAAGCATTAACAGTTAATACATATTTGAACTTATATTTTTAAATTAATAGAATATGTCTAACCAAAATGAAAGCTATCCCACTCGACGCACTCCTGCTGAGAGAGAGATGACAAACTCTCTTGCCATCTTGCGTCGTGACATGACCACTGTCATGAAAGACGTTGCTGATATCAAAGCAAAAACTTTGAACACTCCTGTGTCTGCTGTTTTGCAGAGTCAGCCGATGGCTTTAGTGCATGCTGTTGCTCCTGTGAGCATGGAAATGAATGTAGCTGGTTCTTCCACCATGGCTTCTGACGCAAAATCAGTCAACAAAACAAAAGCCTATGTATGTATCATACATATAGTAAATTATATCTTTAATAACTTACCAAGATTCAATAGAGACTTCTTCGGGAGCATTTGTGGGACCCTAAGTTCAAGTCAAAACATTTGGCTGAAATTCAAGCCAACAATGGCAAGCCAAGGTGGAACACGGCTGTCAACTTCAACCAGTCGCCAAACACTGAGCTGACAGAAAACCTCGTTGCCTACTTGGAAAGAAATTTCGTAGGAGCAGGACTGAGAAAAAGTGATGTTCGTGACTTTGTCTACACGAACTTCACTAGCAGAAAGCGTGCAGCTAATAAGTCTCAGGCTAAAAAGAAGTCAGACAATGCTCGCAACAGAAGGAGTAGCCGCGAAAAGGAGGTAAGTTATACTTTATTTATTTATTATTTGAATAATTCTTATCTAAGTCATTAATTTAAAGCAAAAAAAGAAAACTAATTTAATATTTTCAACAGCACTTGAAACGTCGCAAAACAGCGTACCAGTCTAACAAGACTGCTATTGATGACGAGATGAAAAGAGATTGCTCTGGTCTCATTATAGAAGAGGCTATGTCTGTTGGTGAGTCAGACGATGGCACTTCGCCTCATGTTTCTTATAGTGGGCTTCGTCTTCGTCGTCCAGGTTGGAGAAGTGATGAGGTACTTAGTTTTTTGAAAGTTGAAATATTTAATTTAGTTAATATATTATATTGTATTATACTGAATAAAATATTAATGTCTTTAATATAGTACAACCACTTCATCACACTTGTTGACAACAAAGTGGTAGCTGATTTAGGCTTAAATAGCCATCAATTGCTGTCACGTGCTTTTGGCGAAACCGTTGAAGGACCAGTCCCTGATGCAATTGCGTCACAGTTTCCTCAGTGGGCTCTTAGAAACGGGCCCTAAATAAAGTTTATATTTTTTGTTCTTTTTTTCTTCATTCATAACGTCCTATACTTTAAATAACCAAAAAAATGCATAAAGAGGCATTACTTGTTCTTTGTTTTTTATTTAATTATTCTCATAAAAAATCATAGTGCATAATTATTCATAAAGGCTTCAGGCATAGTATTTTTTTGGCATAGGAATGACCAGCATTCTTTCTTCGTTCATATCAGTTACATCTACAGCAGTTGCGACCTCTAAGTGTATGCGATGTACAGGCAAGATGCTGTGATAATTATCAGCAGAGAATTCTGGCAAGCAGATTGCAATACCTTCATCTCTGTGTTCATTGTCATTTGTCGAATTATACCATCGGATGTATGCAAAAACATGCTGGTCTTGATGTAATGTTGATGCTCGGTGGTTTGGATGAGGAGGCAGAGTAAATGAATGTATAAAAAGATACTGAATTTGTCCGGTATATAGGCTTGAAGTTCGGCCATTGCTGCTACGGAAGAAAGCTTGAACGAGTGACCCGCGCTTACCAGAACTGTTGTTCCCAATATATGTTTGGCCAAGGAGATCAATTGATTTCAATTTTGTGATTCAGTTATTTACAAAATATTGTGACAATCTGGCATCGTGGTAAGAAATGAGATTGGGCATGGCATAGGCGATTTTATAATAATCTAACAATTGAGGATAATCAATATCACTCATTGTTGATTCTTTTAAGGACTGTAAAGGAAAGGTGGATGGGGGGAGTGGTTCATTGCCTTTGATAGGTGCTGCTCGACTTAAGGATGAGTCTACAAATTGTTGCAGTCGGAAAGGTTGTTGGTTGGTTGGAGCATAAGTGGCATAGGTCGTTATAGGTGCGGTCGTAGAGGTAAGTTTTTCGAAAAGAGGAAGGAATGGAATGAGGCTTGGACATGCTAACGTATTTTGTACGTAATCAGCTTTGTATGCGTCTGCAGTGAATTTTGTCATATAGGTTGTTTCAAACCCGTCTTTTCTGTTTGTCTTGTTATTCTTTAACAAACCATTGTATCTCTCAAAACCAAAGAGCCAATAGCCATACACGGGTCCAAAATCACGAATTGTGTCATGAAGATGGAGGTGCAGGTGCATGTTGCAGGTGAGGACTTTTGGTTCATATGTATCTTCACAAGATTGACAGAATTCTTGTAGATATCTGTGTGCTTGGTCTATTTCGATGAAACTGATTGACGGCTTTACAAGTATACGGCATGCTTTTACATAGTGCATCCAGCCATTGAACATATTGGACGGAAGAACTGGTTTTAGAAGCACGGGAGAGTACACCAATACCCAAGACTTCCACTCATCTGCTTTCATGTGGGAAAAGCCCTTTCCTATCTTCGTTTTCAGCTTGGTATAGTCGCTGGGCAATATCATCGTTGCTGCAACTGTCTGCATTGCAAGCAGATCATTGTTTTTCATTTTTTTCATTGTTGTCCATGTTTCAATCATTCTCTTTGGTGTTCCCAGAAAAAGATTATGCATGGGATCAATGATCGTTCCACGTACTAGATCAAAGTATCCAAGGCGATACAACTGCGACCATCGAACACCATATTCGACCTCCAGCTGCTGCCTTTCTGAGGGTGTACTCGCACTATTCCACTCCTCAGCATGCACACGGTTTGCTCTATCACTTCGATGGCGCCACTGGTCACAATCAAATCCACGGAAATCGACAGAAGAAGTGCCTGGTAGACGAGAAAATTGATTGTCGCATTTGTAACAGGCGCATGTGCTGTTGTGCGCGGTGAACCCACTAGTCTTTCTGGCAGCAGGTATATCGCATGCAACCATCAATAAGGCTGCATGAACTGTTGCACCGTCTGTTTGCTGGTAGGTGGGTATCTGTATTCCAAGATAGAGCTGTATCATTTCGTCGACTAATGGCTTGAGATAATGATTGATCTCTTCTGATTTTGGCTCTTTTGGTCTGGGCATGAGGCCAACAAGGATTGTATTTTCTGCTTTAAACCGCTCACTTCTAGGCAGGTTGTTAATCACCAGGTAGATAGCACCGCAGGAATAGCTAGTACCATCGAAAGGCTGGAACCAGTCGATGTTTAATGTCAGCATCAATGAACGAGGATGCTCAACAAAAATTTCATTGTCATTGTCCTTCAAATCAGTCCAGGCTTCACCATCGTAAACATCACACAATGTATCAGTGATCTTGAATTCTTGGTTCCAGTGCATGATCTTTTGCTCGAAATCGGGACGGAGGAAAAGAATTTTAAGAGCACGTGTGAGAGACTGATATACATAAGACTTCTTTGCAACCAAATCACCAGACAATGATTGGACCATTAATTTGCAATTACAGGCGGTATGTGTACCAAGCTTTACGAAATCACAATTCAAAGGAGCAGGTACACTTTCCTCATACACCTTGTGGCAATCCTGACAAACGACAAATCTCTTAATCCCTTTTGTCATGGCTGAGAATCCTGTCATGCTTTGGAGACCAGAAAGACTCACGGGCAATTGGAAATCCTGCTCGTAAATCGACAAGAGCTTGTTGATGAATTCGATCAAGACAACAGCGCCCTTATTGACCACATAGCGGGAAGCAAACATTACCACAAAAGTAGCAATGAACCTGTGTACCGGATTTTCAGGCATATTTGGGGTGGCAAAAGGATCTATTGTAAAAAAAAAACAAAAAAAATTAACACCCCCCCTTTTTTCAGATTTTTCTTTTTTGGTTCTTTTCCTTGAATTTTTTTTGGGTCTTTTTTTATTAGTTAATTAACACGGACTGACCTTCAGTATCGAATTCTTCGACTTCAATCTCAACAATATTCTCTTCATTGTCTTCACTTTCTTCACCGCCATTGCTTTCTTTGTCATTGTCATTTTCATCACCATCACTGCTTTCGCCATTCGACTCATTGCTAAAAGCAACCTCATCATCAGAAATTGGGGCTCCTTCCCAAACAGGCGAGTTGGTCTGACCGTCCATTGCTTCTATGGGTCCGGTTTGTTGGTTTGATGTAGCTACATATAGAATTCAATTTTTAGTTTACTTCTCTTTTTATCACAATTAACGTTTCTTACTTTCAAAATCAATATCCATGAGATTTCTTTGAACAGATACATCTATTGAAATAAAACATTATATAAAATAACCAAAATGAAAATGAAAATGAAAAACAAAACATACTTCTTTCACTTCTTTCCATGTCTTCATATCTTGCTCTTTTATTGTGACGCTGGAGGGTTCGTGTAGAAACAAAGCTGTAGCCTTGTTGATTATCGCTGCATTTTGTGCAATAGCACTTCTTATTATAAAGTTCAGAAGTAGAGGACATGGTGTTTATTTTGTTATAAATGTTAAGATAAAAGGGAAACAAGTGTTACATTTACTTTATTTGTTCAAACTTTATAATAATAATAATATAATGATAAAATAACTTGGATGGTTATTATATCCGAGCCAATAGAAAATTACAACATGACTTTATAAACATGTACACCAAAAAACATGCTGAGATGAAAAATTGCTCTAAATATCCACATGTAACCATGAACCTTCACACAAGGGTATTCAGGGTCATTTCTCCAGTGCTAATTACTACTAATCTTTGGTATATTGAAGTTGCATCTAGAGTTACAACTGGAATGAAATTGTCATAGTCAGTGGCTGAGTGATCATTCATAACACTTACCAACACGAGAAACTGCCTGCAGTTTTCATCATGAGGTGAGATGTTATGTGAGAAATAAAAAACAACAGACCCAATAAACCAGTGAGTTTTGCTAAGATTTAAATAGAGTAATTAGAAACTTCATTTTATAAGACATTTCTTTATGAAAAACTTACTTTTGGTATATGGCATAAAATTTTATATAATGATTGCCTCAACGGAATTCTGATCTCTTTCTTCTGTACATCTCCAAACTATATATATGGCTACCAATTAAGGCATGCGCTGCTATCTGGATTGTGTTCATGGTATATTGTGGATCGGTTTGCTGTGAATTAGATTGAGTATAAAAGGTTTGTAATTCCTTGGTAAATGTAGGTATGTTGATGAATTCTTGTATATAGGGTATAGTTTCAAACGGACTTCAGAGTTGATGATCATACTTGTAGGGAGAGAGAGATGAAAGTTCCAGGAAGTCGTCCAGAGATGTCCTTGTGGGTATAATTGGATTCACTAATTCATTGAAATCTACTGAGCAGTTCAGATAGCCACGGATTGCTAGTCGCTCTACCAAGTTGCCCGTGTTTTTTCCACTGAAAACCTTACTTTTGATCAACTTAGAATATCTGCCAATTGTTTGTTCCATGGATCTGGTACTGTATACCCTTAAATTACCCATATTTCTTGTAATAAGACCAGTATAGATAATGTAATGGTTTACAGGAGAGAAGGCTCTGACTGATAGACTTTTTTTTGTAATCTCAGAATCCAGAAACTGATGCCAAATATTGAAATCACTATTAAAAAAGAAAGTAAGCATTATTTTCAAATAATAAAGTTTCAAAACTCATTTCAACTTACTTTTCCATTTCCACTATCATATTCTCATTTAAGTTCCACTGCAAACATATAGAGCAAACTTTTACCAGAGCCAGGAGTGCCTTTCAAGTTGTTTGTCTTGTAAAAAGAGGAACCAGCAGAGTGAGGACAGCATACAAAATGATATCAATGTAATCAATTGCCCTTATGCCTTCTCTCTTGTCAATAATATTATCTCAACTGCCTTGGAAGGATACAGGTATGTTGGATCTAGAATACTGGATTTGTCTACCTGCCAGCTTAACATCACTTTCCTTCAGAGAGAAGGTATATCTCTCTTTCAGGAAATGACTTCTGTCTTCACTCTTTGGCCAGTAAGCTTCCAATGATTCAGTGTTGGAAAGTACAAATAGTTTATACATAAGTTTGCCTATTCCATGGCCAATTAAATGCATCTCATCAAGTCCATAGAAGCAAAATCCACTAAAGGTGGGCAATTGGGCAAAAATGTTTGCCTCTTTAATACCGGTAGCCTATAAAATTTATATTAATATACAATTCTTTTTTTTTGTTATAGTATACTTACTTTTTTATCTCTAACAAAGTCGTCCTTTGTTCTCAAAGTGGCATAACAGTCTTGGTAGTATTTCCCTTTACTATGGGGAGGGCTGACACCTTCTACCTTGCATATTCAGCAACCTTTGTTGGACATGTGACCTGTGTAATGACAAAATTGGGTAACCTATTTTTGCTCAAAATGGTGAGTTGCTTTTCTCCTTAGTTTTTCTTTAACTCACTTGAGGAATGTCACCAGAGGCCATAACCATGTGAACTTTGGCTTTAATCTGCTTGCCATTGAACTTTTTGATGATCAACCCATGTTTTCCTAAGCTACTTATTTCGTCTATAATAGGCAATAAGAAAGAGTCAAGATCTTTGGGCTTTCCAGGTATAATCGCAAGTTGGATGAGATATTCATTGGTATATCTTGACACAAAAAAAAAGATAAGTCTAAGAGAACCCATGTATAAACAATTCTTTTATGTTTTGCACTAATTATTACCTAATTTCAGGGTTATAGTTTAACATCATTATATGTACAATAGTCAATTGCTGTTTCGATTTTTTTTGGTTTACAAAACCATCAAGAAACAGAGCAATTGCTATGTTATCAGGGGAATCAAAGAGCTGCTCCTCTTTTAGAGTCTTGTACTCTTCACCATCAACATAATCAGACATTTCATTTGAAATGTATTGTCTGTTGACCCTGTATTGCAACTTTAATTTTTTCTTGTCATTACCAAGAAGTCTTGCAAGTTGGTTCCCAAGTGACATCATCTTCATGGTATTTACTGGTACCAAAGAAGAATCACCATCGATGTCCTTGTATCTGTGGGCCTTGCAAATGGAGCATTCTTCTTCATTCTTGGTAATATCAAAAAGCGAGCAAACATTCTCGCAAATGTCATACTCATAAGACTTCAGGTCAGTCTTGCCTTTGATGAGTGTGCTGACAGGCCTGGCATGCAAGATTTTTGGGTTGTATTGTAATATTTGAACATTTTAGTAAACTTTCTAGAATATCTAAAGGAAATTCGAATTGAATATACCTTCTTTGAGCTTGTCATTATCACAAATGATTATGTTCATAAGATCTACAAGTAGACTATGCAGATCTGTAGAAACCCAAAAATCGGTTACAAGGTCATTCAAGCAAATTGTGGTGATCCAGACACTCAGATGTTGGATTTATCACATATAAGAACATATTCATATTGGGATAGCGTAGTAGCTATCATCTTGTCAGTATAAAATTTATATAAATGATTAAGTAATCAGCCCAATAATTATTACAGTTAGTACTGTAGATAATATCTTAAAGATTGTTAAGATAATTATATCATACTGCCGGGTAAACTGTGTCAGATCGATATGGAGCTAATTTAGTAAGAAGTCCTAAAGCTCTAGTATAAAAGAGAAAAGAATAGCTAAGAGCTAAAGAAGTACGATTTATGATTTGATGTCATAATTGTAACACCGACACTAGTTAAGCAGTAAATACACTCTAATAACCAAATATAGTAAAGGAAGAAAGCCTTAAGAAACTAAGACGTAATGACAAGAGCAGATTGTGTTTTTTTATAAAAAGGGACACTTTTTATTTATGAATAAAGACAACTTATATACAGTCTCAGAGTATTTCTATACGTCTCTATTCTCAAATATTTTATTTTTCTATTGTTTTGTACCTGAAATACCACACAGATGCTGAATAGCTCGGATGTCGTGAAGATATTGTTGGTAAAGATGTTGTTGTTGTAGACATGTCCTTGGTCACCAGCTTCAAAGTTGCAAGATGCTTTAAAGGTTTTTGACTGGAAAGGATCAAATGGAACTGTAACAGATAATTAGGGTTATAAATATTTATGTTTGGAAAGTATGTACTAAATTATTTCAAATACATACCATCTTCTAGATTTGTTTATGCTGAAGCAGATTACACAGCTGGTTTTTGTAAGTTCTCTTTAGCAACAGGAGCATTGACTGTTTTGTGAATACACTTGTGATTGCGAAGTTGCTTGCTAGTAGGGTAAGTCAAGCTACAGAAATTGCATTTGAAAGAAGACAAGTCAGTAGAACTTCTGGTTCTTTTGTTTGAATAAGACATTGGTAAGGTTGAAAAAAGGGTAGTATATGAAAGTTAAAATAAAAAAAGAGGTATTTTAATCTTGAATGAGATTGTGAGCTCCCCTTTTTATATTTTTTTGAGTTCATAAGCACGGTTTGTTGATGTTGTAAATGAGTATTGATTACTGCTTACTTTGAAAGTAAGACTGAAGGATAATAAAATAGCCTCAGATATTTCACTTCGCCGGATATGCCTTTAAGATATTATTCTATGCGCAGATCATCATACCCATAATTGATTATTAGTTATCCTGTATTAATTATTATTATTACAATAGCATAGAATATATAAGTACACATACATTATATCTATGGTATAGTTATATTTCATTTACATATCTCATTTATTATATGAATACTTAATTGAGAGACTACAACTACAATTGATAAACATTATGAAACATCACCCAAGTATCTGGTCGGGATACTAAAATATTACCAATAGCATAAATGGTCTTCTTTACCAGAATTTTTGGATTGATATGACTTGAGAAGTATCAGAACAATTGATCTCTCTAGATTTTCCTGGAAGAATAATACTTCTGCAAGATGACTTATTGTAATAAAGTTTATTTAGGTATGTTCTAAAACATAAATCAGAAAACATATAAACTCTGTTATGCTCTACTTTTATTTTGGAATAAGCAATCTATATAAGTTTTTATTGATTATTTTGTTTATATTTTATTTGTTAATTTCTTGTTTTTGCTTCTTGTTTTGAAAGGAATATTCAATTTTCTATAGAAAGCAAAAAGAAACCGATCTTATAGCTTTAATCATAAAGTCTGTATCAATTGGATGTTGAGGTTTAACGTATTTTATATGTTTATCCATCCCAACATATATTAGCTATCTTTATTTTCATTATTTTTTATTTCTTCCTTTCTCTTTTATAATCTTTAAACCATCTACTTAACATGAATAGCTAATTGGACATTAATATGTTAAACACAATTAGAATTGTTATTCGTGAGGAATTGACTGATATCCGTACTTCAGTTGCTAGAATTGATGAAAACATTGCTAATCAACAACAGTTTATAAGACAGACTTTTAACGCAGACGGAACTAGTAACGTTCATAGAGGTAAGAATAATGGGTTTAGCAACTGTTTTGAATATTCATAAATTTTATTTAAAGATGTTGTCAAACAATCTGCAATCGAAAGACGAATGACATACCTAGTAAGTCATCCTGATGACAGGGGCGTAAGATATATATCTGCAACAATGAATGAGGCACGTATGGGGTTCATACCTCAAGGAACAAACAAGACCCCAAGTGCCACTGCAAGAATCAATGCAAAGATTAACTACCTTTGAAAAAAACAAAAAGGGACAGATGTAAATATATCAGCACTAAAGCAAAAGCTTATTTGCTTGCAGTTTTATATGTATACCAGGCAGTGTTGGTATATAATAAAAGATGATGGTGTTGAGGAAGTAAACTGGGGAAAATTGAATTCTCAGAAAAAGTTATACTACTCTTTGCGACTTGAGGAGTTAATTTTCAATAACTATAACTTCCTACTTTACGAATGTCAAGATCAATGGGCTGCTTCTCTTCTTTTACAGGAAGTAATGAAGGCTGAACGCCAAACAGAAAAAAGAAGAAAGGTTTGTATATAATTTGCAAAGGTCAAGTATCTTTATAAATTTGATTTTAAATATCATAGGAGAGAGCGGCTGGGCCAGTTCAGGACAATAGGTACAAACAGACTCATTTCAATATATAATGTAATGAAATTACTAATTTCTCTGCTTCAAATAGTGCCAATGACAGTATCTCTGAAGAGGAGTCAATTGTGGTCATGACACTACCAAGGAGACCAACACGCAGCAGACGTACTTAGAAAAGTAAAAAAAAAGCACGGGCCACAAGCCACATGATTATATTTGTGCACAGCAATAAAAAATTTTACTCTGTTTCTTCTTTTTTTTTGGTCCCCATCATCAGTAGCATTAGTTAATTCTGAACACTGTATTTATTTTTCTTATGTTTTCCATCACCCACATTCCAGCCAAGCAAAAGCACACCAATAAAAGTTGAAATCTTTTAGAAATATTTTGAATTGTTTACTTTTGTAATAACTCATTTGATCTGGATCTAAAAAAAACAGAAATAAATTTAAACTAATGGAAGCAGACTCTAGATACGACTTTGCAATTAACAATAAGAAAGAAAGAGTTCAAGATGCATCATAACTGAAAAAGGTATTCTATATATACATTTAAATAGGACTTGGTCATTTATCTTTTTTTTTGAATAATCAAAAATAGTTATGAGCAATCTCTATTCTGATACAGCAATAACCAGCCTTTAATCTGATGTGTAAACCCAGATAAATATTTTTGTACAAAGGAAAAGAGCTGTTTTAAATGTACTAATAATTATATAGTTTTTCAATAGTATTTTTTTGAATTTTATGTACTTTATTTACAATATTGATCGAAAGGTAATTAACAGAATTGAACTTTTTTACATTATATGTATGCTAATATTATTATTATTTTGTTTAGTTTTGAGAATCCTCAAGTTTCTTTCCTGTGAACTATTAACTTTTTGGGGTGGTTTACTGTTTTTGATTGACTGAAGGTAAATATATTGAAAAGGGTTTCTTTTTAAAGCTACAAATGCTAACTATTGTTATTATTACTCAATAGAAAAAACACTGATTTATAAGAAGCATGCTTTTATATTATGTTTGTTGAAGTTATGTAAGTTATTAGTGCTATTATATTTCTTTATTTTTGCTATTATTCTGTGGTATTGAGTATTAAACAATGTTATTGCATAGTTTAACCCAGCAATATTGCTCCATCCTATCCTGTAGAATAATTGTTCCAAATGCTATCTCGTCTCACCTTATTGTCAAGGATATTGCATATATCCTAGCAACCTCTTTGCTGGACACAAAACAAAATAGAAAAACCAAAGAAAAACACTGTATAAGCCTACCAATAGTTTCCTACAAAAAGTGAAAATAAGCAATGACACCAATGCTGCTATTTTAAATAAAAAAAACCTACTGTCTAAAATTATTTTTTAATGAAAAAAACTACATTACTGTTTCCTTTTTCATAAAAAACCACACCATAATTTCCTTTTTTGTAAAAAAAACTACACCACGGTATGGTAGAGATCAACGTTAAACTAGCAAATGCTATGCTGTTTTTTAGCATAAAACCACATTAATTGGTTACGTTTCCACTAAGTTTTATGGTAGGGGAGCCACTATAATCTGTTGCAAAACCACTAACCAAATTTGGTGTGACAAAACTACATTGATTGGTAACTAACATAGCTCATTTACCACTAATCTACCCTGCTTAAGCATAGTGTGGCTGGCCACCAAATCACTAAAAAATTAGTAGGACTGCCACACAAATTTCGTTCATAGTGGTAGTATATGTTTTTGGCAACATGGCCTATAAAAAAGTCAGCAAAGTTTTAGAAGAAGATGACAATGCTTATTAATGTTTGCTAATCAGGATGGTTATTGTGAAAAGAATGCATCAGAAATAAAAAGAGTGATAGTGTCTATGGCAATAGAATGTATCAGTATTTTCTTTTAGTGGTTTATAAAAAAAGAGACGCCACCTTACCATAGAAACCCTGACATATAATAAACGATGAATAGAAAGATAGAGCAAGTGTCTATAGCAGCCAAATATATAAATATTCCTATTTATTATCTGTGATGAAGCTCTTTTTAAAAAGAATATAACTTACTAAAATATCCAAATATAATAAAACTTGGAAAGAGAAAGAAAAGAGAAAGACAAGCCAGAATGAGACAAAGAAGAAAAAAATAAAAATAAAAATAAAAATATAAATAAAAATAAAAATTACAAAAGAAGTAATAAAGAAATCAAAACAAATGCTTGCCCTCAAGAGAAACTGAAAGAGTGTGATGAAATAAAACCTAAAAGCAATATTTTCATTGTATCTTATACAGAGCTTGTGTAAGAAAGCAATTTAGATTTATTCTTGAAACAATCTCTATTGTTAATAAATATATTTTCTTTCAAAATATTAATTAGCCTCTTTGCTACACTCGCACTTTTACAAATACTCACACTCACACTCACACTTACACCCAAATGTAAACATATAATCACATTTACATATATACAAAAGACCATATTTTACAAGTACTCTTATATATAAAGAACACTATGTTGTATATATATATAATATTAAATCATAATATAGATAGTTCATACTTATTTGTTTTTTTTTATTAATTTATAGAAAATGCCTAAAGTCAATCTTACACTTGCTCCTCATCCATCAAAAGAACATGCAGATCTGATTGCTAGATTAGATGTAATGCAGCAAAGTCTGAAGGATATGGATTTCAAAATTGGCTGCGTTGTCAAAGGCAATGCTGATGCTTTGGAAGTTCTGGATACTCTTATTGGAACTTCTGATAATGCTCTTGAGATTGCTCCCGCCTCTGCTCCTACCTCTGCTCCCACTGCCACTTCTTCTGATATTAACCAAGAAGTTTACAATCGACTTTTTGTGAGTAAAGCACTATCAAGTAATTTATTGATATACTATCTCACACAATATATAGTCTCTTATCTGAAGCCGGTTGAGGGATTCAAAATTCAGATCAAATGATGCAGCTTTGAGTGCAGCAAATGACAGCAAGTCCAGTTGGAATGCTGAAATTCATTTCAATCGTTCCCCTAATAAAGAACTGACACTTGCACTTATGGCTTACCTGAAGTCAAAGTTTGCTGCAGATGGGCTTAGGCCATCCAAAATCCACGGTAGTATTTATACTAACTTTTGTGGAAGACGTTCTGCTGAACAAAAGTTGCCGTCAGCCCTTGATGCAGGAAGATCAAGGTCAAGAAGAGCAAGTCGAGCAACCACTGTATGTTGTGTTGTATTTTGATAGAAATAATAATATTGAGTGATATTAATAAATGTGTGTTATTAGAACTTTGACTGCCATGAGCTGGCCTACAGCATATGCAAGGTTGACATTGATATATTGATGGAAAAGAATTGCGAAGGGCTCATCAACAAGACAGCAATGTCTGAGAGTGAGTCAGAGGATGAGATACCTGAAGTTTCAGACAATCATGTAATCTGTACAGTGCGTCCATCCTGAAGAAGCGATGAGGTAAATACTTTTATAAATAATGTTAAATGCAATCCATTGTCTTTTAGTAAAATAAACATAATATTTTTATTGTAATCTAGTACAATCAGTTTCTGGGGCATGTTGACAAAGCCATGCTCAGATGCTTGAGTCTAAATGTGCGCCAGATAGTAAAAAAGACCTTTGGCAGAGATACAGATTTAGCAGTCCCGAGTCAACTGAAGCGCTCTCTTCCCCAGTGGGCTTTCAGAGATGAACTCTAATAAAAAAATTCTCTCTCATCCTTCGCATTATAATTTCAACAAATACAAACTTATTGCGAAACATGAATGCTACAATTGTCTTTTTCTCTTGGATTCTTTAAAAATGAGAGTTAAATTTTATTAATTTCTATGCATAGTGTTTTTTTGGTAAAGGAATAACTAGTATTTTTTTAACATTTTGATGCATTGTAAGCTCAGCTGTAGCAACTTGAAACAAAATTCTATGCACTGGCAATATGCTTTGATGGCTGTCATGAGAGAACGTAGGATAACAAATATCAACATGTTCAAGTGAACAAGAATGATTGTCAGTTGGCATAAACCATTTGACGAAAGCGAAAACATGTTGATCATAATGCATAAGTCGGAATTGGCGATTGTTGTTGTTGGTAGGTGGTGGGGTAAAGGAATGTGTGAATAGGTACTGAATTTGACCTGTGTATGCAAGTACATGCTGGCCTGTACTTCCATAAAATTTGGCTTGAATGAGGGAACCATGATGTTCTGATTCATTCTAGTCTTTATAAGTCTGGCCAAGAATGTTTACTGATTTAAGCTTATTTATCAGGTTTTCAACAAAGTATGGTGATGATGAAGCTTCTTTGTAATGGACCAATGCTTGATTTTAGTATGCAGTCTTATAATATTCCAAGAGATAAAGATAGTGAATATTACTCATTAGTGTTAATGCTGCTATAAGGAGTGGGAAGGCGGAAGGAGGGAGAGACTCATTGCCTTTGATGACAAGATCTGCATTTTCAGAATAATCAATAAAGGATTGTAGAAGGAAGGTACGTTGACAGATGGTAGGGGCAGTAATTGACATAGAGGTTGGCATAGGTGTTGACATAAGTTTAAAAATGAATTGGCGGAAGGAGACTTGGCTTGGACCTTGAAGAACAGCATTGACATAGTCTTTCTTATGTATGTCTTCAACAAATTTTTGCATATAGGTTTCTTCAAACTCAATTTTTCTGTTTGTTTTCATATTTTTTAACAAACTGTTAAATCTCTCGAACCCCAAGAGCCAATAATCTTACACTGGTCCAAAATCACAAATGACATCGTGAAGATGGAGGTGCAGGTGCATGTTACAGGTAAGGATTTTGGTTGGATACGTGGTTTCGCATTTCTGACAGAATCTTTCAAGGAATGTGTGGGGGTTGCTTAGTTCAAGGAAAGTGATGGTTGGTTTTATCAAGAGGTGACATGCATCAATGTAGTCGATCCAGTTGTTGGACATATTATTTGGAAGAACGCCCTTCAACAAAACAGGAGAGTAAATGAGCACCCACGACTTCCACCCGTCTGCTTTCATGTACAAAAACCCTTTGCTGATTTTCTTTGTCAAAGCAGTGTACTCGCCAGAAATTACCATTGTCTCTGTTGCCTTCTGCATTGTTACTAGATCGTCTTTGGAAATCTTCTTCTTCTCAATCCACCAATTCAGCATCCTCTTTGAAGTTCCCAGGAAAAGATTATGCATGGGATCAATGATCGTTCTACGTACTAGATCAAAGTATCCAAGACAATACAACTGCAACCATTGAACACCATTTTCGACCTCTAGCTGATGCCTTTCTGAGGGGGTACTAGCACTTTCCCACTCCTCAGCATGCAACCTGCTTTCTACACCATTACGAAGATTCCATTGAGAAAAGACAAATCCACTGAAATCGATGTTGATTTCATATGACAGACGAGGGAACTGGTGGTTGGACTTGTAGCAGGTGCACATACTGTTGTGAGAAGTGAACCCGCTTGTTTTCTGAGCAGCTGGAATATCGCAGGCCACCATCAGCAGTGCTACACAAACATTGACTCCACTGGGACATTCAAAGGTTGAGATCTTCATTCCCACGTACAATGTCTCCAACTCATCTACCAAAGGTTTGAGATAGTTATTTATCTCTTCAGACTTTGGTTCCTTAGGACCTGGCATAAGTCCAACCAGAATGACGTTCTCTGGCTTAAACCATTTGTCCCAGGGAAGATTGTTGATAGCAATATAAATTGCACCAGACGAGTGAGATATATTATCGAATGGCTGGAACCAGTCGATGTTGATAGTTAACATTAATGAACGTGAATCTTGGGTAAATTGCATGCCATCTTTGTCTTTTAACTCCTTCCACATAGCTCTGTCATAGATATCGCATATGGTATTCATCATCTTCAACTTGTGGTTCCAATGTCTGATTTTTTTTGAACTCTGGCCAAAGGAAAAACATCTTTAATGTCTGTTTGATAGACTGGTACACATATGACTGCTTAGCTATCAAAGCACCCGATGGCAATGATTTCATCAATTGACAACCACAAGATGAGCGCACACCAAGCTTCACAAAATCATAATGAGAAGCAGCAGATACACTTTCCTCGTACACCTTGTGGCAATTCTGAAACACAACAAATTTTTTTACGCCTTTGGTCATGGCTGAAAAACCTGTTATGCGCTGTAGACCAGAAAGGCTCAAGAGCAGTTGGAAATCCTGCTTTTAAATCGTCAAGAGCTTGTTGATGAACTCGATCAAGACAATAGCACCCTTGTTGACCACATAGTGGGAAGCAAACATTACTACAAATGTAGTAATGAACCTGTGCACTGGGTTCTCTGGCATATTGGGGGTGACAAAAGGATCTAGTGTAAAAATTGCAAAAAAAATTAACACCCCCTTTTTTCAGATTTTCATTTTTCAATTTTTTAGTAGCACAGCACCAACCTTCATCAACAAATTCCTCGACTTCAATCTCAACAACATTTTCATCATCATCTTTGCTTTCTTTGCCATTGCTGCTTTCATCATCACCACTGCTCTTCTCAGCATTATCACTCTCATCACTATCGCTTTTACTGTTGTGAATCTCTTCATTCCCAACTGAAACATTATCAGAAAACCTTTAATTTCTCAAAACTGAGAGCAGTCACATAGACAGCCAAACTTTGTTAGATCCGAGTCAAACAGAAAAAAAGCAGTTTTACAAAGCACTTTGATTTTTTTTTCAAGATTATCAAAACAAAAGTCAATAATTTTATTTTTTTATTACTATGTTTCCATTAAAAAAGTCATAAAATAATATCAGAAAAGTATGTTTAAATAATTTTATTATTTTTTTTATTGCTTTTTATACTTTTGCTGAGAAGCAACGCCGGTTTCTTCCATCAGAGACAAGCAATCTCTCAAAACCTGAGATGTTACGTCCATCCCAGAACCACTCTTCAAGTTTTCTGCTTTCTGTTTTCTGAAAGCTTGTTCAAGTTTTTTGAACAAGCTTTCAGAAACTTCATCAAGCTCAAGCAAATGCAACTCATTTTGTGCTGCAGCACTCTCCTCATTTCTCTCAACTACCTGAACTTCTGGGTTCTGGACGATAGGAAGCTCTTTAGTTAAAGAGTATTGAAGTCCCATCATTCTGCAGACCAAAAAAATATGTTTGCACAAATGATTAGAGTCTGGACAAGAGCAGACTGACAGGACTTCCTCTTTAACCAAGAGCTCGTATCAAACAGAATTGTCAGTAAAGGAATGACACTTGTACACCTGTAATAAATAAATAAAAATTGATATTAATATGATCAAACTCAATGCACTATCAGTTATATACTCTTACCAAGTTGTCTTCTACAGTTTCAATCATGCAAAGAACATCCTTGTGAGCAACGTCAAAAGTCTTCTTCTTCTTAGCCTTCTCAACATGAGTGAGAACAAGCTTCTTGAACCCATATATAATCTAAAACCCTTTTGTTTATAGTCATGCTCAACTACTTGGGAGAGCATGTAAACCAACCAGTCAACCCAGAAGTTTCTTGATCTTCTCAAGTAGTAAGCTTTCAAGATATGATGATAGGATTCAATAAGATTGTTTGTGTGAAATCTGGCATCCTAATAAAAAACAGTAAAAACAGTTCATAAATAAAACATTATAATTGTATTAGCTTTACCAATCTCCAGGTCATTGACCAAAGGTCACGCTTAGCATGCCAGTGCGTGGCAAAGTATGCCACAAATTTCTCATGACCTGCAAACTTGGAAACAAATTTGTCATATTGCTGGTAAAACGCCTCCTTGATCTTGACATGCATCAGTAAGTTGAGGACCACCCAAACTGCATCTTACTCACTCTTGCTTTCATGGGTGGCTCCAGTAATTTTTATCTACAGCATTAGTAAAATATAAGTAATTATTAGTAAAATTTAAGAATGAGTATATTAACATAATTTACATCTTTTTTGATGTGCATCTCCCATGCTCTCTTGATGTGCCAGTAGCACAAAAGGACCTGAACCGACTGACCAAAGACTTTCTCCAGGGCACCAATCTCAACTGGGCTGCAGTCAATTATCACGCACTTGACATGCAGGCTACAGTTAGATTTAACCCAACTGAGCCATTGTGACAAGGTTGTGATTAATTCTGCATTAGTTACAAAGAAACAGACTGGGACACCCTTGTCCATAACGTTGCTTCTCACAACAATCATATACAAATATGAGTGCTTGTTGGAATCCACCAAGAATTTGCAAGTCTTGTGAGTGGAGTCAATGCACTACTCGTCTGCCGACTCAAGAATCTGCTTAATAGTTAATAATATTATATTATAACTTTTTGTTGAATAAAATAATATATGTTCTTCTGCCAAGGAGAGATCCACGAAGCAAGATATGGCCCATTACCTTGATGAAAGACAATGTGAACCAGATAGTTCTTTTCTTTTTTCAAGAACTCGATCTATTGCTCAACACTTGCCTTATCAATGGCGTTTTTTCTTGAAAGCTTGTTCAAACCAGCATTGATGACATTCTGCACATCAATTATCTTGATGTGCAGAGACGTCAGGAAACTGGAAACGCCAAGACCAACTTCAAGCTATAACACAATTTAGTTAGCAAGTTGGATAAAAAGAAAGGCTATTTAATACCTCTTCTAAGCGCTGAGGATCGATGCAAAGGAGCATCTTGATAACCTTCCAATCTATGTTATTGTTCACATGGAACACAATTCACTGCTTTACCTCAGCAGGTAGTCTTGAACAGACCATGTCCTGAACTTTCTCAGGCTGATGGGTGGCATGCTGCCACAAGTAGTCTACAACAACATTACCATTTTGCAAGGTCATCTTAGTGATTTTGGCCTTGCAGCCATCCTTAATTGATTCGGTTTGAACCCTTTTGGCTTTCTGATTGCCAGCGTCTTCGACCAGTTTGACCTTCTTGGGCAAACCCTGGTGGTTACAGACGAAGTACACAGTTTTTACAACATCTTTGGGACTGGCAGTGCTGGTGGCCCAGGATATATGAGTGTTGGTTATGTTCCAGGTCGAGTGTCTTTTGGCCAAGTTCTTAAAATAAAAAGAAAAGACCTCTTCGTTAGCAAAAGTCTCAGTTTCTTTGGGGTTAGAACTCTTGTAATTGGGTGCAATGCGGATCATGTGGTCATCATTGATCTCATTGATGCTGAAGTTAGTGCGGTTGGAGCTCATTATGAGTGTAAACGTTTTATTTTTAGATAAAAGTATAGGGAAAGGGAAAGATGTACCTGAAAAAAAAACAATAATAATAACAATAGAATGTGCCAGACCAAAAACAATCTGGGAAGTCCAGTAAATACAAGACTGCTTTCAGTTTTGAGAATTTAAACTTATTGACATTATCATAGTCAGACATTGGGGCTCCTTCCCAAACAGGTAAGCTGGTCTGACCATATGCCTCTTCTGTGGTTCCGGATTGACGGGTTGGAATAGCTATATATATAATATGTTTCTTAGTTAAACTCTATTATTTTTATTCAAATTAATATTTTCTACGTTCAGCATTGACCTCCATCGCATTTCTTTGGGAAGAAGATTCTATTAAAGAATGTTATTTTTTTAAGCTGCAAAAAAAAACCAAATAAAATCTAATACAATAATACTACAAACTAGATACCACTTTCACATCTTATAGCATCTAATCTTGCTCTTTTGTTATGGTGCTGAGCAGTTCTTCTGACAACAAAACTATAGTCTAGTTTGTTCTGACTACATTCAGCACAATAGCACTTTTCATTGTAAAGTTGGGGGATTGAGGACATAGTGTTTTTTTGTTTTGTTTTGTTTTTGAATATTAAGAGAAAAAGGAAATAAGTGCTACATATACTTTATTTACTATGGCCTTTATAATAATAATAATAAATAATCTTTGTGCTAGTTATATCCAAGATAATAGAATACAACAAAACTATGTTTTCAATATAAACATAAGAAAACCCTGCTGAGATGAAAATTAGCCTCACATTTTCCATTGTTATCAGATAACTGTGCACATTGGAATTTCCCCCTTTTTTCCAGTGTATATATATTAAAGAATGTATTAATATTTAAGATCTATATATAAGAAAAGCAATAAAACATAAGCACTATAGAAAGTTGTTATTGTAGAAGAAGAAAAACTTGAGCAAAGATTTAAGTCATGTAACATGAAGCTAATTCGAATCTGATTCATATAACTAGAATGAGCATCTTGTTAGAAAGCTCAAAGTGTTTATTCTACTCAATATACTTATATATAAAAGAACGACTCCCAAGTATAATATATCAGTACAAAAATATTACTATTAACTTTTTTCTCAAAAAAAAAGCTATACACTATTTTCTTTTATATTTGAATATAACAGAATTGTAGATGCTGTACATTAGCTTCAAATTCTTGTAATTACAATATTAGCAAGCATATGAAAGAGGTCAATAAATTTTTTATATGAAAGAAAAAAGGAATAAAAACCATAAAAAGAAAAATGACAAGATAAGAAAAAAATGCACTAAAGACAGACTAAAAAAAATCAAACTTGGCCAAACACAGCAGCCAAACTACGATCTTTGGCTTCTCTTGCAAGCAGGCTCAACACTTGCTGTGAGTGAAGGAGCCCTATCTAAAAGAGTAAGAAGCTTATATTAGTTTTGTATTAACAGCACATGAGAAAAAGCAACATTGGTAACTTATAGTACATCTGCTATTATGGGCGATTCAACATCACCAGTTTCTGACATATCAGGAGAAGAAAGCAAAGAATCACTTATGTCTTGCTGTGTCTATAGCATAATAAAAGGAAACAATATTAATTAAAGTTTGCAATATATAGATTTGTTAATTGATAAACTTACTTTATTCTTCTCTGCCATTCTTCTCTTGTGCATCTGGTTGTCGCTCTTGAAGCTTTCCCAAAGAAGGCTTCTTGCACACCACATTCGTTTACATTGGTGGATGTGTAATCCACCATTCTTTGCCAACCTCTCCAAATGCATTATATAGTATTCCCTGTTTTTCTCTGGGATATTCTTCCATTCTTTTGAGACTGCAGGATAGTCTTTGTCAATGATATCATGCTTTACTGTACAGCCTAATGTTTTGAGATGCAGTCTTTTTACTGTCAAATCATGATCTGAAAGAGGGACTAATGGGGGCAAAGGCTGCCCTTGTGGAACTTCTTTGCAGCGCGCCTTTCAGTCCTGCACGTGAAAAATCTGAAGCAACAGATTGTATTTTTATGCTTCGTTTTTTCCTTTGAACTTGCCACCAGTATTGATTACTCGCTTACCAAGCTGATCAGGGTACTCTGTGAGCTGAGCTCTTTTCACAGACTCAGCAATGCACTCAAGAGCTACAAAAAATGTATGACAATATTAATAAAGTAAATAAACATCTAAGCACAGAATATATATGACTTACAACTCTGCTCAATAATGCTTTGTTGCATTGTAGTTAAATCTTCTGCACTGACTGCTGGTGCAAATTGATTGCTGAATTGCCTTTGAAGCTTGCATAATGCTTGCTTGATTTCAGCAAGATCAACCTCAATCTTTTGAATTGAGTTGAGGAGAGTTATGTTAATATTGGATATGCTTAATTTTTTTTAGCTATAAACAGTGAGTTGAAAAGAAAAGGTGATAGTTTAGACAAGTAGAATAAGAGCGATTTGAGTTTGAAAAAGACAACAATTTATTATAAGCAATTGATAACTATTTATATAAAAAAGATACAGACAGATATACAAACAAAACATATAAAAGAAGGGATGCTTATGCATTTGTATGTGCCTGTCCGCACCTGTCTGCAGTAGCTCATGTGAACATGATATAGTCTTTTTGTGTTGCCACAATAAAACTGTAAGAAATATAAAGATAAAATGAATTAGACTTTAAATCAATATTATATGTATAAATGTTCATACTTTGCATCATCTACATATTAAGCATTTTAAAGTATATGCTATAACAATATAACTCTATACATATTGCAGATATAGCATGAAATTTGATTAAAGTTCTTGATGACAAAACCCTGTACCAGTTAAAATTATAACTTTAAATATACTCTACAGTAGCTATATAACATCTGAACATCATATAGTTAATTAGCCCCTTTTTATCAACATTAAAGTAAATGTTATAATACTCAAGTTCATATCATACTTATTATCATTATCAACTAAAACGCGTTTTGATTGATGCTGTCATCCAAGGTAAAAATAATTTTAACTGTCATTACTATTATTTATCAAGGAACATTTTTGACTGAAACTGTACATTTTTGAAAAAGGTGTGCTTTAACTCACATTGGCACTTTCAATTAGCACCCTTTTTGATCAGTAGTGCTTATCTTGATGATGTCAGTAAAAGAGTATCAGACTATAGCTCTCATTATCTATATCTATTTCTTTAAGTTTTATACATAAACAAGAAAATAATACTATTAGCTAAATATATATTCACTATCTTAAAAATATTATTAATACAACACAGATAATATAAATATGTCTTTTCTACCAATGCGTTTAGACAGTACTACTTTTTTATAACTTTTAATTATTAGAAGGCTGTTTTTCTTTGCATTTGGTATTAGAGAGTAATTGATAATTTATTTAAAAAAAACATAAATTATTTGATTGTTAATTATTCTAAATATACATATACCTCTTTATAAAGCCCAAAGAATATCTAATTGCTCACAAGTGAAGAGTATGTGTTTGTTTCACCAGTACTCTTTTAATGGTACCCTCTTGTCTACCAAGAAGTATTTTAACTTACATCATAATTATTAATGAAGAACAATCTTTCCAACCACAGGAATTATTTACTGACAGGTGTTTCACATAGCATTAACATTACTGTAATCATTGCTATATCATCACTATGAGAGAGAGAGAGAAAACAGCCGCAAGCATTTTGGTTAAAAAATAAAGAGTATATAAAGATATCTTTTACATTTAATGAATAGCACCAAAATCCTCTTCACAGTTTTATTTTATATATTACTTACGTACCAACCCAACCAATATATCTTCTTCTAATGCCAGCTAGCAGAGATATAGAATATCTACACAGCAATACCAATGTGATCAATGTGTCTTGTTTTTTGATAACTACCAGAAGCTGCAAAACTACAAGAGAATTCACAAAGAAGATTCAGCAACAATGACTGAAATTGATCAGTCTATTCTGGATGATGTTGACATGTACTATGACAAAAATGATACTAGTAATGAAGATAAATCTGTTAGCAATTCAGGTAATGAAAAGAGCTGTAATTGTATTATTTATTTTCCAATTACTAAATAATGTATTACAGAATATACTATGGAGTCTATGGAGCTTGATAATACTATTTCATATAAGTGTGCATGTAATTTTGAGGACAGTGAGGGTGAAGATCACATTTACAACAGCAGCCAAATCAGTACAAATACTTTTACCAAGGCCGAGTTGATGAGTATTCATCTGTCTCAATTGATGCTACAGCATAGAATTGCCTGAGCAGCATATAGAAATATTGTTCAATTTATAAACACTGTCATCTGAGACCATGACGATATAATGATGGGTAAAATATTATATTTTCTGTTATCTTGTACTTTGATTCCAGATCACTAACATGTAGTGATATCATTTGTTTTTTTTTTAAACCTGGGGCTAAGATCAGTCCTGGCAAAACTGTTGATACTTTGCTCAAGTCAAAGTCAAGTGTCAAGGGCCATGAGTATGATGTCTGCTCTAGTGGTTGTCAATTGTATGGCATTAATGACAACCAGGAATCTTGTGTTGACTGCAGCAAACCGCAATACAAGAATGATCCCAATCAAAGTCAGACACCAGCTGCCAGTATGAAACTTATGTCAGTCAGAGATATGCTTTCTCAAATGTTGGCAGATCTAGCCACAAGAGAACTTCTCTGTTACAGAGCAAATCAGAAATCTTTAGCTGGTCAGCTAACTGACATTTTTGATGGTGACAATTACAAGCAGTTGGTGCAGCAGGACCTGTTTTCCAATCCTGATGATATTGCCATTAGGCTTTATACTAATGGGTTTGTCAATCAAAAGAAAGGCAAAAACTCATATACCATCATCTATTGTATAATATTCAACCTAGACCCATCCATCAGGTAATTAATTTATTTATTACTATTTATTATTATTATTCCATTTTTTTTAAAAAAAAAGTTACTAATAAAATACTTAGACATCCCAACAAATACCTTTTGCAACTGGCAATCTTGCCTGATCCCAAGAAGCCAACTCATTTGGACTCCTTTCTTATATCTATCATCAATGAATTGTGAGATCTTGAGGCATATGGCTTGATTGTCAAGCACAATGGAGTGGAGCTTTGCAGATCCAAGGTCTATCTGCTGCTTGCTTCTGGTGGTATTCCAGCTGTAGCTGATATGGCCCACATTGGTTCCCATACAAGTTTATTTGGTTGTCATTTTTGTGAGACCAAAGGCAAATGCCCTACTAACAGATGGCATGGCATGTACTTTGATGACATTTCCATCTGGTTAAGACCTTTGGAAGACTTCAAAGTAGGCAACCCTATAAGTATACAAATGTTCAATTAGCTACCTTTTTTTCGTACTAAATAACTGCTTGTAATAGTCGAAGAACATATATCAGTTGAGCATATATACCCAACTCTCAACCTTCTCTGGATCATCATTTTTTGCATTAAATAAACTTCATTTAATTGCAATAGGTATTGGAAAGCTCGTATATGGCCTGATTACAATCACTCTCACAAAGGAAACCAAATTTTATTATACCCATCCAGACAATACCCTTAATACCACCGAATACCCTTTTCATATACTAAGAGCAGATCTTGTAACAATTGGAAACTGTATCACCAGCTCACAAAAATATATACTCACCTCATTTCAAGGCAGTTTCGACAATGTATTTGTCAAGATCAATAGTACTCGCGCAGTTGACTGGCTTGACTTTCTCTTATACCTTGTCCTCACTTTGGTTGTGCCTTATTTACCAAATAGGGCTGCCAAAACAGCCCTATTATCTCTTGTGAAAGGTTGAGCACTTGCCTTGCAATGGACGTTGACATCAGAATCGCTTGACGAGATGGAGCCATAAGTTATTATACATCTCATATATTATCATTACAAATAGCTGATTGTTACTATTTTTTAAATATTAATAATAGATACGTCAAGCACTGGCGCTTGTTTTTATACCAACAAGTCCAGAATAATATCCTGTCTCATGGTGTTTTCTGACCAGTGCAACATTACCTGGTCCATATACCCTATATCATCAAGCAGCAAGACCCCCTGCAATGCTACTCCACTTGCTCAATGAAGAGAGTAATTGGCGTCTTCTTGAAATTAATAAAGTTCAAATCAAAGGGTGGCCAAAACGCCAGTTTTCTTGTTAAGCGATTTGTGATTCACAATTATATCAGCATGGCAATCAGTATCTGTGATGAAATCAACCTCATTTGGCCAAAGCCGTATGGAAGAGAGAGCTACATGGACCTTCTTAATGATCCTAGTGGTGCACAGTTGTGGGAGCTGTTTCATCACTTTGTTAATTTGAACAATGATTTGGTGGAAGGTGTAGGCGGCCCTAGTATGAAGGAAGCTTTATTGAAATACTATCAGAGAACAACAGACTTGACCAGCCATGAGTTTAGTGACTCTGTTGTTGTTGTAACTGCATGTCTGTGAATGGACTCGACTGTATATTTCTCATGCATGTACCAAAGAAAGAAAAATAAGACCAGCCGTGGTAACCATTACGTAATGTTTACTTGCCCCTATAGAAAGTAAGTATAATATTTTTTGATATACAATCAAAAGTTGCTTACATTTTATTTATTTATTTATTTTAGCAACCGTAATGTAATTGTTCACAGCTGGCTCGTTGGTACAGTACAGTTCTACTTTCAGCATGTAGATTTCTATGGCTTCCCACACTTTCTTGCTTTCATGGAGGTCATGAAGGAACATGACGCGGCTGGCCATGACTCATCAGTACCTATCGTCAAACAACGGTCACAAAGCACCCATACACTAGGCCACCAAATGCAACCGACTTATGCAGTTATAAGTGTAAATGACATTTGTTATCAAGTTGGTCAGGTCCAATACGCACCGAATGGAAGCCAGTTTTATGTAATTGTACTCTATTATATCTTCAACAACAACATGCGCATTACTAAAGGAAATCTTTCCATTCTATAATCCTTTTTATTTTTTTCTTATTTTTCTATATGCTTTATATCCTTGTATCTTTTATATTTTTTATATCCTCTTTGTATCTTATATTCTTTTTTTAATTTTCTCTGTTTCTTATGTTTTTTTTAATCTCTATATGCCCTGTCTTTCTTTTCTCCTTTATATACTCCAGTTATTTTTCTATTCTCTATATATCTTATGCTTTTCTCTTCATTCTTTATATGCTCTATACGCCATTATGCGATTTAAATAAAATCAAATTGCTAATTTATCAAGATAAAAAAATATCTAAAAAAAAGAACATAGTTTAAAAAATAGAAAAATGGTAGTTATGTTACTATTTCATTCACACATTCCAAAAATTATTAATTTTAATAATTGTTGACATCTTTGATATTCAATAAAACATATTTTTTAATACTCAAAGTGATTATTACAACTTACAAACATCTTTTACAGTATTGAAAATATTGTACAGCAACAAAAAAAGTGTTTTCATGTTACTTTTTTAAATTGCTACAAATGACATTACCATCTTACAACAAACGGCGGAGATTTTATTGGGTTTCAACCAAAAAAATGGCAGTTATGTGCCTACTTTTGGCCCAACTGCCATTCATCCTGCCATAATGTATGTAAGAAGAGGAATTGAAAAGAAGAATTGAGGAATTGGGTTTGATATTGAATAAATTGGGGTGATAAAATAGTCTCTTTGTTACCAAATAGATCAGTTAAAGAAATTAAAAGAGAAACTAACACTAAGGTAAGAGTATAAATAATTTGAATGATTAGAGAAATAGTTAAACTAAAAGAAGTGAAATAAATAATACTAATTCTAAAGAGTTAACCATGGGAAAGAAAATATTTACTAGAGTAAAAAATTTAACTAAAGGGAAATTTACTGTAGTAAATTTACTAAGAGATAAATAAAAGAGGAAATCGGGACAAAATAATAAAATAAAAGGGGATGGTCAATCTTTCACAAAGACTTGACAGAAAAATAAATAAGACGGAAGAAATTTCACAAGATATATAAGAGATAATAGACAGTGTCTTGAAGAAAACTTGCATCAGAAATTTTTGATAGTTGTTTATTGCTTGATTTTAGAGAGATATTTATACTACTTTATGGATAAAATATATAGCAAAAATAGGCTAGATAAAACTCAATGAGATAATTGTAAATAAATATAAAAAAAAATAACTATATAAATATTTCATCATGAAAGAAGAAACAGATGAAGTTATAATATATAACTATAAGAAAAAAAAATATTGGAAAGAAGTATGTTATAAATAAAAGGAAAAACTATTCAGTTAACAATTTTGATAAAGTAGTGTTTGAGAGAAAGCATTACATTTAGTGTGCAGAAAATAAAAATAAAAAGAAAATGGCGAAACTTATTTCGGGAAAATTAAAGTGGAAAAGATATTAATTATCAGAAAATTGGTTTTTGGAGAAAGGCGATTTTGTGAAAATAAAAAAAATTAAAATTTTGAAAAAAAAATTAAAAAAAAGTTTTCAAAAGAATATCTAAACTTAGTAGAATATGGTTTTTGGACTGAGGTCAACAAAATCATTATACCATGCATCATAATTGTGATGCGTGATGTGTTTGTTTGTTGTGAATTGTAACAGTATCACTTGGCAAATAAATGTAATGTGAATTACGAAATACAAGAAGAAGAATACAATAAGAATAAAAAAGAATAGATAATTTGACAGATAAGAATTGATGACAGACAGATAAAAAAATAGAGAGAAGATAAAAATGGAAATTGTGACAACAATAAAGTTTGAGAAAGACAGAAAAAAAAAACAGAGAAACGGAATATATCAAGATTGACAGACAACACTCCCAAGAACAAAGACACTGTGTATAAATGAAGAATAATGATAATAACAGACAAAAATAAATAAGATCAAAAATAGAATGATGATTTTATTAATTAAAAAGATTGTTTCTTTTATAAACAAAAATGTTTGGTTAAAATAATTTTTTGAGAGAAAGAAAAGAAAGTCAAGTGAAAATTTTGCTACATGTAACTGGTATTGATAGTAGAAGTAGAATAGAAAAATATAGAGAGAGTAAAATAAAAGTATAGTAAAAATATAGTAATTAAATAAAGATAAAGTAAAAGTATAGTGAGATAGAATAGAAGTAAAGTAATAATGTAATAATGATGTAGTAAAGTAAAGTAAAAAATATAATAAAAGTATAATAATAAAGTCTAATAAAAATGTAATAAAAATATTGTAAATAAATATTGTTGATAAAGAAGTGTATAAAATTAGGGAAAAAAAGTATAATTTTTAGAGGGTGACAGGTGTTTCTGAGGTGATGATGTAGATGGGTATTCTAATTATTCAAGGAATGGAATAAAATTGGGATTTAAATATAAGGGGTATTGGGAACAAGATTTCCCAAGAAACTTGGGGGACCACTCCTGTCCCTCGAGACACGTCACTCGGTCGACTCACTGTCAACATCAACGTCCACGAGTCCGGTACCACCCATCATGGCTCACCACTGGACCAAACCACTGAAGGAACCCATGGTCCAGTGTCCATCACCAGAAAATGAAAAACGCCTTACTTACTTGCAACACACATTGCAATTGTATACGGTCGATTTGTCCGAGTGGTTAAGGAGTGTGACTAGAAATCACATGGGTTCTGCCCGCGTAGGTTCAAATCCTGCAGTCGACGATGTTTTTGCTGAGACTAATTTATTTTTGTTATTGTTAATGTCGTGCTCGAATTCTTGTTAGCCAATCAGGATGACGATTACACATAATTCTCTTTTGAGAACGACGACCGAAGTGATTTCCTTTTGCTTACAAAAGAATTAGAAAGCACATAGCTTAACAAAAGTAGAATAGAAACTGAAACAGACATTTATAATGGCTGAGTAGGTTTAGAAAATATATAAAAGAGGGCATTATTTCATTCAATAAAAGTTATTTATCTTTCTATCCTCTTTTTATTCTTTTATCTTCATTTATGATTCCCAGTGGGTTTGACCAATTTTGGCTGTGTTATAGCATTGGAAGAACAACCCAGATCGAAAACGACAATAGGTAGCTGAAGCAAGATCTTCACCAAATTCATGAACTCTGACACTGAACAACAAGAGTTCACTGAGAGAGAATTAAGAGACTTTGAAGTCGAAGAGTGCATACAAGCAAAACTACCCACAGAATATATCAAGACCTACCAGACTATCTGCAAGGTCAAAAATATTCCTGAAGAATTAAGACTCAAAAACACTCCCAAGCAAGAAGCATTTTGGTCCAAACAAGCAGAAGAAATTTCGAATAATTTTATCAAGAGAATGGCTGCTCCCAAAAAAAAATAGCAAAATGGTCAAGATTATGGCCAAAGCATTTAAGCAAGCAATGCAAGCACAGAAACCTGCACCTAAACTGACCCTAAAGCAACCCAATTGCTATTTTGGTGAACGCGCGGCCTCCATCCTAGATGGTTGGCTGTACTCTGTGGAACGATACACTTCTTATTATGGCATGACCTCCAAAGACTAATGCAGCTATGCTGTGAATGTGTTAAGAAGACAAGCCAATACTTGGTGGCAACGCCTCAAGTTGCAAGGCTAATGTCCCAAGGAATGGGATATATTCAAGTCACATATTTCCGCCCAGTTCCACCCTTGCCACACACAGCTCTCTGCAAGAGATCGTCTTGCAAGCCTGTTGAAAACTATATTGGTTGAAACGTATGTGAACCTGTTCCATGACATACAGTTGGAGATCCTCACATTGAACGAAGACGGAGCATCAGACCGGTTTGTTCGTGGCCTCCAGCCTGACATCCATTTCCATGTCATCACTCTGCAACCCCTGAACCTGGACAGTGCCATTTGTATGATATTAGCATATGAGAGTGGCCGTCAGACCAGATTTCATGGAATGTATGCTGAGAGACCTGTGGCCCAACAGTACTACCAGTCAAACAACATCGTCCCCATAGATTTGGACACTATAGACAAGCATGGTGGTTCTCGTCAGTACCGTTCCTCTTCAAGCTGCCAGTATAACAGCTGTCCCATGCAGAACCAACTAGAGGTGACCTGTCACTGGTGTGGTGAGCATGGTCACATCCGCAGGAATTGTAGAGATCGTATTGAGGCGATTAGGAAGTTGGACGAGCAACATGGTTGAAAGAAGGATTTTTGGCACACACAGCTGTAACGGCAGGTCAGCTGTGTTTTATGAACAAACCCTCCCATGAAACTAGTAAATTAAATGAGCCTTTTAATAAAGTTAATAAAGAACCTATTATTCCTTATGTTGTTGTCCCACCTGAGACCCCGGTTGTTGAGCCCAATGAGGAAAATTGTGAATTTGCATTGGATTGGCGATTTTTGGAAGAATTAAATTCTGCTATTGATACAGATCTGCCACTATATATGGCTACGCACAATGGGCAGCATATTTCAGTTCTCATTGACAGTGGCGCAAGTGCCAACTATGTGTCTCCTTGCATTACTGACCAAATCAAGAATGTTGAACGAATCTCTGGGTGCCCTGTGGAAACTGCTGGTAGTCACTTGACAACAACAAACCAGAAAGCCTCTCTCTCACTCTCTCTCAATGGCTATCTGGACATTATTGATGCATATGTATTTCCAATAAAGTTTGATTTAATTCTCGGTTGTACTTGGCTTCAAAAGGCAAAACCTGTTCTGGACTGGCAGCATGACCAATGGCATCTACAACAAAATAGTCAAGAATTTGTTCTTTCTCCTCAGAACACTCGTCAAATCAAGCCACAGTTATACTTACTGGAAAAATAAAAAAAATACTATAGCTTTAAGTAACGAGAAAGGTAGTGGAAATTTCAGGGTTTTTTTCAGCTCAGCCATTTTCTTTTATTTAAGTTTGGGGTGTATTTTTGACGTATTTTATTGGTTTAGATAGACACTAAAAAATTCATATTTTTTTGGCTTGCTATAAAATCACATCAAATGAAATATTTGTAGTACTTGTTTCCTTTTTTATTTTATAATTCAAGCTATACATAATATGTTTCCCTCTACCCAAACCCACACCTTAGACTGTCACTGCGTTAAATGTCACAACAGTCATCAGAAATCCTCTTATGCTGCAAAGCATACTGAGACTCATTGTAATAAGAGAGCTAGAGTTGAAGGTACCAGAATATTTGAGAATAGTATAATATATTCAGTGTTGGTTTTTTGTTTGCTGCATAATAATCGTTTTAATTTTTTATTTTTTATTTTTTATTTATGTTGTTTATTTTTAAACTTTTAATGAAACACAGCCACAATGAGAAACATGGATGTAGATACTGAGAATAAGAGTTTTTTTATTTGAAAGCAGAAAAAAAAGTAATAAACTATTATATTCTATATTTGTAGTAATCCCGACCTCTCGTTCCAATTCTGTGGAAGCAATGAATGGTCAGGCCAACTCACCTTTTTTGGATGCTGCCTCAATGTTTGACAATGACAGAGACAACAATGATTTTGATGACAATGTTGAAGATGAAGTCAATGAGATCGAGATTGAGGACTTCAACAGTGAAGATCAGTGTGAGATACATAAAGAAAACTAAATGAAAAAGAGAGTAAAAGAAAAATCAAGTGTTAATTTTTTTTTAATTTTTTACAGACCCTTTTGCTGCTCCTAATATACCCGAAAATGAAGTCCATCAATTCATAGCCATCTTTACGGTACTGTTTGCTTCACGTTGTGTTGTTGATAAGGGTGCTGCTGTCTTGATTGAGTTTATCAACAACCTGCTGAGAATCTACGACCAAGATTTTCAATTACCAATCAGTCTTGCCGGTTTACAAAAAATGACAGGATTTTCTGCTATTACAAAAGGCATCAAGAAATTTGTGGTGTGCCAAGACTGTCATACAGTATATCAGGATATTGTATCTGCTCCTCCTCGATGTGTTTCCTCAAAACTTGGTGCCAGGTCTGCATGCAACTGTAATTTGACAAAATCCGTATCTTCTGGTGCCTTGGTTGCAAAGCGTGAATATGTCTATCAATCCATTAAAAATACATTGAACGTTTTCTTCAATTGCCCTAGTTTCGAAACCAAGATTTGTCAATGGAATAAGGAGTTGAAGATGGTAGATACTCTGTGCGATGTTTATGATGGTGCGATGTGAAAGGAGTTGAAGGACAAGGATGATGTATCATTTGTGTTGGACCCACACTCACTAATGTTAACACTTAACATCGACTGGTTCCAGCCCTTTGATGGTGTCACTCACTCCTCTGGTGCTATCTATCTGGCCATCAACAACTTGGCCTATGATGAAAGATTCAAGCCAGAGAATATTATCCTTGTAGGTCTCATGCCTGGTCCAAAGGAGCCAAAAACTGACGAGATCAATAGTTACTTGGAGCCCTTGGTAGATGGTTTGAAGCAGCTGTACGTTGGCATGCAGATTCCTACACACGAATTCCCAAATAGTGTCAGTGTTTGTGCTGCACTACTGATGGTTGCATGTGATATCCAAGCCACCAGAAAGACAAGTGGATTCACAGTGCATAACAGCACATGTGCTTGTTACAGGTGCAGCTGGCAGTTTACTCGATTAGGGAGCAGCAACCAGGTTGATTTCCGTGGATTCAATTATTCTTGTTGGAATATCCGCAGCAGTGCAGAGAGCAGGTTGCATGCTGAGGAGAGGAAGAATGCAAGTACACTCTCAGAAAGGCATCAGCTGGAGGTCAAAAATGGTGTTCAATGGTTGCAGTTGCAACGCCTTGGATACTTTGATCTAGTATGTGGAACGATCATTGATCCCATGCATAATCTTTTCCTGGGGATGTCTAAAAGATTAATGGATTGGTGAATTGATGAGAAGACAATCGGATCTGAAGAGTTTGCTTTGATGAAGAAAATTGCAGAGACAATAGTACTGCCCAGAGATTACACCACACTGACAACCAAAATTGGAAAGGGCTTCAGCTACATGAAAGCGGACAAGTGGAAATCATGAGTTCTGGTTTATTCTCCTGTCTTGTTGCATGGTATTCTCCCCCTATTACAATTCAAGAACTGGATGTATTTCGTTGATACATGCTGATACTACGTAAAGCCCAGCATTACTTTTGATGAGATCACCACTGCCCACAGCCTGTTAGAAAAGTTTTGCAATGCATGTAACGTAGACTATACTGCCACTATTCTCACTTGCAATATGCACCTACACCTCCATCTTCACGAATGCATTTGTGATTTTGGATCAGTGTATGGTTATTGGCTCTTTGGGTTTGAGTGATACAATGATATTTTAAAGAATTTCAAGACAAATTGCAAAGATGGTTTTGAGGCGACCTACATAAAAAATTTTGTTCAGAATGCGTATAAGGGTGATTATGGCAATGCTGTTCTTAAAAGTTCTAGTCAGATCCCCTTCATTCACACTCTGTCTAAACTTGTTACAGCCTCCATACCTGCTGCCACAGTCACTACTCTCTCCAGTTGCCCATTCAGATTGCAAGCATTTGTTCAAGACTACACTGATACTTATAATCTACCCAAGGGTAACGAGCCTCTTCCTCCTTCTACATTTCCTCTAAAATACAAAAAGCCATCAGTAATGGATGATTCCGACTATCTCCATTTACTTGAATATTACCAAGTTGCTTACAACCTCCCAGACCTTGCCAGCTATCAGGACATGTCCTATAATCACCCAGCACTTGACAATCAAATCATCAAATTCAAGTCAATTGACATTCTTGGTCAACACTATCGAGAAACAAACAACAGTACAATCAGTTGCAGATCACTTGTTCAGGCAAAGTTTGTTGGTAGTAATGGAAACATTATACTTGGATTTGCTGGACAAATTCAGTATCTTTTTACACACTCCTTTCAACTTCCACTCACGCACAATCTCCATCTGACTCGCATGGTTCATGATCATCAACATGTATTTGCATTTATCAAGTAGTTCCGTACTTCCTCTGATAGGTTGTGTTAGGATGACAGTATTGAATTTTGTTTGCCCACATTCTCTCCTGATAGCTACCATAGCATTATACCTGTACATCGCATCTTATTAGAGATTGCTACAGCTACTATTGTGACAAGTAGAAATGTTAGCAAAATGCTAATAATTCCATTGCCAAAGAAGCTATATGCTTAAATAATAAATAAAGTGAACTTTTACATTTCTTTTTCTTTAACAAAAAAAAACAGAGCGGATATTTCTGATATATATATTGATAGTATTTTGTATGTGAAAAGTAATATATAGATAAAAAGAAAGAGGCAATTTTTGTTTATTTAATATCCGTCTCTAAGGGCCCACGGAGGAAATTTGGGGGTTATGTCATCTGGGACTGCTGTATTGGACACACTGGTGAAAACCCTCTCCTTCATTTGAGAAGCACTTGACCCCATTGCTTCAATAACATACTCATCAACGAGTTTAATAAGAGTATTGAACTAAAATGATTTTGTTAATACTTCACTTTATATTTTTTATAATAAGACATAATTATTAATATAAAATAATATACCTCGTCACTTCTCCATCCTGGCCAAACAATCTTGATGATGCTCTTCGTGCGATTCTTGAAGTCTTCATCTGCAGATTCTCCATTGGACATTGCTGCCATTTGCATCGTAAAGTCACAATCTCTCTTCATTTGTAGATCAATTGCTTCTTTGTTGTCTGTGTATGCAAGTAAATGGCGAATATGATTCTAATAGTAGTTTTTTGTATTAGTATTTTTAAAATTCTCAAGACTAAACTATATTATTTCGAAATTATTTATTTAGAGATTACACTTACATCTCTGGCACGTCCTGCCCTTCTTGAATGAGTGTTTGTTGCTTTTATTTCCTCTTCAATTTTTCATGCTTTTGAAACTCGGCTGGTGAAGTTTTTGTGCAGTCTTGCTCTCAAGTCTGCCTCTCTAAATTCCTCATGGGTAAACTTGTGCTTCAAGTTTTCAAGAAGTCGCATCACTAACTCCTTGTTTGGGGACTTGTAAAAGAAAACATTTGTATTCCATCTGGGCTTACTCTCATTTGCCAGGATATCAGCTTGATTTCTTGTTTTCAGCTTGGGATCCCACATGAGATTACGAATATGGGCCTGATAGAATATATGAGAAAATACATCGATAAAATTTTGCACATGTTGATACTCACATAAACATCATTAGAGGCCTTCTTGCTAAACTCAGACAAGGTGTTGAAGGCAGGCTGAGAAACATTAGCTATTGTATTGGTAGGGGAAACGAGGGGGGCCCTGCTTAAACTGTCAATAGCAGTGATTGTCTCAGTGCTGCTGGTGGCAAAAACACCAATTCTGCTATTCATGTTTAGCAATGTATCTTCAACAGTGCCAATTTATTCTTGTATAATCGACATATCAGCTGCCATGTTGATTCCCATGGCTGTCATATTAGTTTTCAAAGTAGAAAGAATTTCCATCAATTGTTCGTTTGTAATCTCAATGGGATGAAGAGCAAGTTGACGTCTTTGAATAGCCATTTTCTACAGAATATAATAAAAGGTAAAAATGTAACCGTTAATTTTAGATTACATTGTTATTGATGTTATTATACAATCAAATTGAATTGAATTAAAAATAAATTATATCAAATTTACATACTTAAATTATTTGAGATAAAATGGGTTGATGTGTGTGTGTTTGAGTATGAGTGCAATAAGTAGCAAGAAAGCAGGAGAAAGAGTAAACAAATTGTATAAAACATATGGTTTATATAGATATTCAGCATATCTTTGATATATAAGTCTCTATTAATACTTCTTGTAATCACTGAGATGCAAATTGGCTTTCATACTACTTTAGAACCCAATTGATCAAATCAGTATAGTTTTTTATTTCAAATGCACTTTTCTTTTTTCTTTTTTTTCTTTTTTTGTTGTTGTTCCTGTTTCTCTTTTTTTTTGCTCTTTATATTTGCTATTGGTCTTTTCTTTGTTTCTCTATCTCTGCAACTTCTATTATATTTGCAAACTATTTGTGTAAGACATGTTCTTTCTAAAAAATCTTCTTTATAAAAAATAAAAAAATTTATTTATTCTGTTGTCATAGACACACTCTTCGTTGCTGTCTCCACCCATTTTTTTTATTTTTTTATTAGTCTTTTTTTTTAATCTGCTTTTTTAAAGTACTTTTTTTTATATAACTAAAAAGAATTAGTTGTTTTAGTTGCCATAGACACTCGCCCTTTGTTTTCTTTTTACTTCTTTCTTTCTCTTTTACTCTTATACTTACAAATGTTTCTGGTAAGACGCTTTTTTTCTTTTTTTTTCTTTATTAGTAATTTCTTCAAATATAGCTGAGTAATAACAAGTGTTTCTGCTACCATAGTCACTTGTGTATCATTTCTTTCTAATGCATCCTCTTCACAATGGCCATCCGGATTAGCCAAAGTTAGTAAATATACTTCATGCCATCATCTCATAAAAGTATCCTGAGTTTTTCCTTTCTTTTTTATAGGACATATCACCAAAAATATTTTCTACAGCTAAACACAACCACTAACAAGATAATATTTTTATCTATTTATTTATTATATTTCTCTTTAATATTAATCAAACTGAATCTAATTTGTACTATAGATGAACAACCCTCTCCAAAACATGCTATGGATCAAAAGCTTCTATCTCATGCTGCTATCATTGACATGGTAAGACTTTTTTGTTCTTTTACTATCATTATATGTATCATTATATTACTTATGCTGTTTATTAATAAAAAAACTATCAGATACTATATCAACTTTTGATAAGTAATATCTATATCTACAAATAAATCCGTTTGGTTTGGGTATGTAAATTAATAATTATATCACTCAATTTACAAAAATTAATTTTTTCTAATCATTTTCATAGTCAAAGGAATCAAAATTCCGTAGCTTTACTTGTAATATTTTACTGTTTGGTCTTTGTACTCGATAATTCCAATGTAAGTATTAATGATTTATAAGAATTGAAATATCCAACACGCACGCACACCCATCACTAACGATTTATCTATTCTCAAAGAGTACTGCTCGTACCCCAAAAAAAACATATTGAGCAGCTCATTTTTTTTTCAGGTATTTCTTTTTTGTAGAAAATTTTTCATCTCAAATATAACAAACCGACCGAGCAAGAAGTAGCTAGAGATATAGAATAGTATTATTAGATCTGAAACCTAGAAACATTCTATTCTTTCCAATAAAAATAAAAGCGTAAACCATTACCAACCTAATAAGAATGGGAAACCAAATAAATAAAAAACATATTACTGGTCCATAATTTTAAAGACGCCTTTTTTTGCTACTGATGACCAAACTTCTTAACAATAAACTAGCTTCAAGATCACCTTTACGCTACTTTTAATCTTCATAATATGTCGGTGCCTGACCTTTACAGTTCCATATAAAGAATATCAAAATACTGGTTTTATTCATTCAATTGGCGCCCATTTCCATCTAATTAGCATCTGTTTCCATCTAATTAGAACCCATTGACATCTGATTAGCTTCCATAGAAATTGAATTTGCATCCATTGTCAACTGAATTTGCTCCTATTGTCATCTGAATTTGCTCCCCCCTTTTACTATTGGCAGAAGGGTACATGGCACTCAAAATTTTTATCCTTATGCCTTACAATTTTTTTTATATAACTATAGTATTTTTTTTGTAAACGTCGTACTTTTTTTTTGTAAACGTTGTATTTTTTTTATATAACTGTAGAATTTTTTTTGTAAATGTTGTATTTTTTTTATATAACCGTAGTATTTTTTTTGTAAACATCATATTTTTTTTATATAACTGTAGTATTTTTTTTTGTAAACATCATATTTTTTTATATAATTGCCATATTTTTTAATTTAAGTGCCAAACGTCTAATGTAATAGCACTTCAATATATGTAAATCTTTCTACAAAGATACGTCATAGAAAATATCTATAGAGAGAACTAACAGAATATGCAAACTTTTCTCCAGATTACTTTGTTAACATTAAATATCTTACTGCAGTTATAAGATAATAAAGCAAGTATCTCATTATAATAATTATATTAAAATTGAAAATGCAATGATATTATTTGTATTCTTTCTTTATTGCAGAGTAAGCTTCGAATAAAAGATTCATTTTTTTGTCACTTGTAGCCTCCTTATTGTTTTTAATGAAAAAAACAACTGGAGACTTTCTCCACTTCAAAATATAGCCACCAGCAGTTGTTTGTTTGATATTTACTATCTTGCTGGCTTTTTCGATAGTTAATCCCCTTATGAAGTAGAGATAAAGAAGCTTTTTTATATATTTATCCATAGGCTTTTGATATTGCCCTCTACTTTTTTTGCGGGTTTCATCTGTTGTTGATGGGGCAGAACTTTTTGGATCTTCTGGAATTTCAGGCTCTTCAAGCTCTTCCATGACTTTTTCAAAGGCACTGTTATATTCTTCAAGTTTCTCGTGTAACATTGTAGGGTTTTCTGATAATAAAAGGTGAAAAAATAAAAAAATAGGAAGATATGTTAAAGTGATATATTTTGTATAAATATAGTTATATCTAGCACATAGCAGTTATAATTAAATAGTAATTACTTAAGATGCAAGATAAAAATCAGAACACAAATTGAAGCAGCAAGAATAGATGTAAAGAAGATTGAGTTGTTGTTAAATAGTATTAGTCATTATATTTTTAGCTTTTTATATCAAAAAATAATATTCCAAGGTCCACTAAATAAAGTAGTACAAATTGAACTCAAGGAGATAAAAAATAAATAGGACAATACATTACCCGCAGCTATAAATTTATTATAAACATTCTTCTTTAAAAGAGATATCATAATTCTCTCTCTTTCCATTTGGTGTTTATATATCAAAATTCTTTATTTCTCTTCTTAAATCAGCAATAAATCTCATTCTCATGCTCACTTCAACAACTAAATATTACTCTGACAATGAAAATACTGCTTAAAGCTCTACATCTCATGGATTTTTTTATTATTTCCAGATCACATTATGTTTCTGTATGTAAATAAAGCCTATACCTTAGAGTCATTGATATTAATCTCTAAATAATCTATAGTATTTTGAACAAAAGCTATAAATCTGAAAAGAAAACGTGACGATTCAACCCTCCACCTACAAAGAAACTACAAGATCAAACATCTAGCTGTATGATAGGAACCAGTCTACACATATTCATAATGCTTTTAAGTGCATTTCACTGACCATACTTTTTCGAAACCAAACTGTAGAATTCACTCTACCAACCACACAAAAACTTGCCAATTTTTATCTCAAATATCCAGTAATCTGATTGACTACCACAGCAATTGTATTTCTTATGAACCTGGTCCTACACAAGCATCTAATACCATTACAAAAAGAATCCAAAAATGCTATATTTATTCAGCACCTGCTCCAACCATTTTACAACGTCAGAATCCTGATCTTCTTAATATCAAACTCAACAACTCTTTGTAATCTGCACTCGAAACAAGTAAATGTCCAACAATCTGTTAAACAACTGAAAGCAGTCCAAGAATTATGCTTTGCCCACAATACTATCCGATCTCAATTTTGGAAACCCTCATGATACAAAATACCAAAAAAAATCAAATATTACACACACAAAAACAGTAACAAAAAATAGCACAAGCTCATGACAAAAAAAAAGAAATAAAAAAAGAGATGAAAAAAAAAGAGATGAAAAAATAAAAAAAAAGAAATAAAAAAAAGAGATGAAAAAAAAAGAGATGAAAAAATAAAAAAAAATAAATAAAAAAAAGAAAAATGTAATAGCAATTTTAAAAATAATTCTCTAAATAGTATAACTAGCATTTTTATTCATAAATTTTTATAATATACATAACCATTTTTTTGCAAATAATTTCTGAAAAACTGAAAGTCTCAATAACTGAAAATAAAATGATATCTTACTGCAAGAAATTTCTGAAAAACTGAAAAACTGAAAATAAAATGGTATCTAACCGCAGAAATTTCTGAAAAACTGAAAATCTCAATAACTGAATTTCGAGCTTTTCCTTGGCTCTATACAAAAAAAAACTTTTTTTTTTCTATTTTTTTTTTTTGGTTGGGCAAACTCATGAGGAGAAATCCTACCCCTTCCTTCAAGACAGAGGACAGGACACCATAAAGGCTCTGGTAGCACTGTAAATCGGCTAATAAAATAAATGATCTTAAAAGTGTGAAGAAGCTTAATATGTAAACATTCATTATTCTTCAACACGTTTTTTATCCAAATATATTAAGACAACAAGACAAGACTATACCTTGGTAGAAACGTTTAAGTTATTAAAATATTTTTTTGGTATATATACCCCAGTGTCTTAATAAAAGTTTCTCAGTTATCTTTATTTCTCGATTTTAACACCCTTTTTATTTTCAAAAAAAATGCCTACTTCTAATAACTCCCTCAAATTTGTTATGGACAAGCACTGTGAAATGGTCAGTCACAGCGGTTCTGCAGACCAAACCCAGTTTTCTGGAATTGCTTTCGACCCCTTACACGATTTCAACCAAGAGATTGTCGATGAAATGCATAAAGAAGTTGTACTCTGATCTGTGACAGATGTCTTTGCCAACCATGATGATATGGAATGGACCTGTACCTTGGCCGGAAACCCAGCAGTCACGAACCTCTTAAGTCTCAAAAGTTTCCTGCCAACCAAAGTCAACAAGTCCACAACCAAGACAATTGTTGCACAGAAGCTGAAGACGAATCTGCCGGAGAAGGTCGACTCTGATTCTGTTCCCACAGCAGAAAGCTTAGGTCGAGGTTCATACCAAAAGTACAACCAAAACCAGGTGAACAAGCTCTTCTTCTTGGTTTTCTTGGAAAACCAGACTGCTGCTGCTGCTGCCAGGGAAATGGGCATCAATGTCCGGACTGCCCAGAACTATGTCAGGCTGGCCAGAGAGAAGATCCACACCGATTTTGATGCTGCCACGGTGGAGACTGATGAGTCCAATGGGCTGGAGATGATGGAGGTTGAGGAGGTTTCTGCGCCTAAAGACCAAAAACATGGCAACCAAAAGTTGTTCCAGGCGCACTCTGATTTTTTTTGAAGTTTTTCGAAAATAAACCAGATGCTACCTTGGAACAAGCAAGGATAGCTGTCATGGAAGAGTTCTCTGGGCTGCAGATTACCACATCAGCAATCCAGAAGCACTTGGTGAAGAAGTGTGCCCTGACGTTGAAGAAGTTGGAGAAGCTGCCCAAGAAGAGAGATGACGTCAGCACAATTGAGATGAGACGAGACTGCATTTTGGAGTGACAACAACTTGCGGATTTCAACTATCTGTCGAACTGTGTGTTCATCGATGAAGCAGGCTTCAACATACACATTAAGAGAACTTTTGGCCATTCTGTCAGTGGCACTACGGCCAAGACAACTGTCTGGACGCAGAGAGGTGTGTCCATCACTATCCTTGGTGCAATGTGCGAGAGAGGGATTGTTAGCCTCTTGTTGAAGAAACCTACTGCAGTCACAACTAAGAAGAAGAGAAAGTTGGACATCTACACCAACGTTGAGGTGAATGGCAGAATTGGTACCAGGACCCAACACTATCTCGACTTTCTTAGTCATACAATGGACGTTCTGGACAGCCAGGGTATGCAAGAATGTTATCTCATCATGGATAATGCTCCTATCCATAAGGCCAATAAGGTGAAAGACTTTATTTCTTCTCTTGGGTACAAGTGTGCATATCTTCCTGTGTATTCACTTTTCCTGAATCCAATTGAGGAAATGTGGTCCAAAATCATGTTTGGTGTCTGCAGAGAAGAGATTACAGAGTCAGACGGGCTCATCTTAAAAATTACAGAATCAGCTAAGACTGTCACCCTTTTAGACTGTTTGGGTTGGATTAACCATGCCATTTCATTCTTTCCTCGCTGTTTGAACAGAGAGCAAAAGCTTTAAGTATGTCTTTTATGTCTATTTAAGCTCTTTACACTCTATGTCTTTTTTATTTTATTTTGATTTTTTACTACTTTATGTCCCTCTTTTTCTTATTTTTTTTACCACTTTATGTCCCTCTTTTTTTTTATTTGTTTTACTGCTTTATGCTTTTCTTTTTTTATTACTTTCTATTTCATTATATCTTACTTCTTATTATGTGTTCTATTTCTCTATCAACTAATTATGCCTAATAAAAATATCCATGTTTTATGCCAAAAAAATACGACGTTTACAAAAAAAAATACTACGGTTATATAAAAAAAATTGTAAGGCGTAAGGATAAAAAATTTGAGTGCCATGTACCCTTCCGCCAATAGTAAAAGGGGGGAGCAAATTCAGATGGCAATGGGAGCAAATTCAGTTGGCAATGGATGCAAATTCAATTTCTATGGAAGCCAATCAGATATCAATGAGTTCTAATTAGATGGAAACCGATGCTAATTAGATGGAAATGAGTGCCAATTGAATAGATAAAACCAGTAGATACGTAGTTTTAAAAAACTTTCTTTTTATATATCAAGTCAGATAAGTATATCTAAAGTGCTAACAAACCTTACCTGCGGCACCCCCACCCACAATTCCACTGGTTGACTCTAGTCATTCCACTATGTAAAGGTCACCTTCAGCACAAGTGGAAAAAAAATCAACTAATTTAAATAAGGAAATTACACTACACTATACCCCATATTTAAACTATCTTATTTTTTTAATTTTTCCAGTGATAACCACCAATCTGACATATATATAAGTCAACAACCGCCAATCTGATATATATATAAGCTAATAACAGTCAATTGAGTATATATATAAGTCAATGACAGTCAATCTGGTGTATATTTAAGTCGATGATCACCAATCTGATATATATATAAACTATTAACAGCTGATCTAGTATAAGTATAATCTAATCACAGTCAATCTCATATATATATATATATAAGTCAGTTATAGCTAATCTGATATATATATAAGCTGATAACAGGTGATTGATATTATATATAAAGAGATGATACTCAATCCGATATATGTATAAATGAATAACAACTAATCAGATATATATAAGTAGATAATAATTAATCTCATATATATATAAATACATGATAATAGATCTAATATATACAGACTGATGATAGTGAATCTGATATGTATGTTGATTAATAACAGCCAATCTGTACTATATATAAATTTATCATATCCAATTAACTACTTATATAAGTTAATAAAATATAATATATCAACAATATTAGTCTACAACATCTTATCTATCTCTGATATTAGTCAATAGTATTAGACCTATCACATTATATATATTCATACTTATCAATATTCAAGTTATATCTGCTTATCTCCTTAAATACAAGTTATATACCCTAATCATATTTAATCTTTAATTTTATATATATTCACAGCTCTTTTATACTCTTTCTATATATATAATATATATATATCAAAAATATAATGAGTATTAATAAGTTGACATGTTTATATATTTTTTATTGATTTATATAATACTATTTTGATTTTTATAAGAAAATTAGTAAAAAAATATGAAAATTAATTTTTATTAATTCTGTACTTGCTGTTTACATATTTTGACACTTTTATATTATACTACTAAATTTTCTTTATATAGCAAAAAAAATTAAAAAATTATTACTTAGTAAGAATTTGAACTTTCATTAGAAGAGATATATTTAATTATTGTCGGAACGGCTTTTTGATAGTTTAAAATTAAATGTTTTTCCATGCCAAGCTTTTACATAGTTGCTATTTATATAACCTATCTTCCCACACTAAAAATGCCAAGACTTCTCACGCTAGGTGCATTCAGACTAACCAAAAAAGGAATTTTTTTGCGAAAAAAGCTATTTTTTGTCATTTTTTCCCACGAATTCAATGGTATTGTTTATGTAGATCATTTATGCGAGATTATGCATGATTATGCACATGATATAACAAGTATAGGCAAAAGTTACTAATTTTTTTCAGCAATGCAATTGTATTGTTTACATTACGCGAATATGCATAATGACATATGTTACACAAACTTTATTTTTTATATTTTTATATATGTTTAAATCCTCTTATATGTGCTTATATATAATTATGCAAGATTATGCAAGATTATGTAAGCTGATAACAACTAATTGACACTATATATAAACTAATTATAGCTGATCTCATATATATATAAGCTATTGATAGTTGATCTAGGATAAATATAAGCTGTTGACCACTGATCTGGCATATATATAAGTTGTTGATCGCCGATCTGGCATATATGTAAGCTGTTGACTACCAATCTGGCATATATATAAGCTGTTGATTGCCGATCTGGCATATATATAAGCTGTTGATCACCGATCTGACATATATATAAGCTGTTAACTGCCAATCTAGCATATATATAAGCTATTGACAGCTGATCTAATATATATATAAGCTAATAACCACTAATTTAATATATATATAAGCTATTGACCACCAATCTGGTATATATATAAGTGGATGACAGCTGATCTGGTATATATATAAATGGATGACAGCTGATCTGCTATATATATAAGTGGATGACAGCCAATCTGATATATATATAAGCTGATTATAGCTGATCTGCTATATATATATGTGGATGACAGCTGATCTGCTATATATATAAGTGGATGACAGCTGATCTGGTATATATATAAATGGATGACAGCTGATCTGCTATATATATAAGTGGATGACAGCTGATCTGCTATATATATAAGTGGATGACAGCCGGTCTGATATATATATAAGTGGATGACAGCCGGTCTGATATATATATAAGTGGATGACAGCTGATCTGCTATATATATATAAGCTGATTATAGCTGATCTGCTATATATATATGTGGATGACAGCTGATCTGCTATATATATAAGTGGATGACAGCCGGTCTGATATATATATAAGTGGATGACAGCCGGTCTGCTATATATATAAGTGGATGACAGTTGGTCTGCTATATATATAAATGGATGACAGCTGATCTGCTATATATATAAGTGGATGACAGCCAATCTGATATATATATATAAGCTAATAAGTATTAATCTGGTATATATATAAGCTAATAATTACTGATTTCATATATATATAAGTAGATGATCGCCAATCTCATATATATATAAACAGATGATTGTCAATCTGATATATATATAATCTAATTACAGTTAATCTCATATATATACAAGTAGATAACAATCAATTTTATATATGTATAAGTGGATAACAGTCAATCTGGTATATATATAAGTTGTTAACCACTAATCAAGTATATATATAAGCTGATGATAGTTGATCTGATATATATATAAGTTGTTGACCGCCAATTGGGTATATATATAAGTTGATAACAGGTGATCCAAACTATATATAAACATATGATACTCAATCTGATATATATATAAGCTGATGATAGCTGATCTAGTATATATATAAATTGTTGACCGCCAATCAGCTATATATATATAAACTATTAACAGCCTATCTCATACATATATAAGCTGATATTAGTCAATCTAGTATATATATAAGCTGTTAACTACCAATCTAGTATATATATAAGTTGTTGCCCATCCATTAGGTATATATATAAGTTGATAACAGGTGATCTGCACTATATATAAACATATGATATCCAATCTGATATATATATAAGTGGATAACAGTTAATCTTATACATATATAAGCTGAATACTGCCGATCTAGTATATATATAAATAAATGATATCTGATCTGATATATATGTAAATCAATAACAGTCAATCTGTATTATGTATATATATTTATCACATCTAATTTACTACTTATATAAATTAATAAAATATAATATATAATCAATATTAGCTAATAACATTTGATTTATCACTAATATTAGCCTATAACATCTTATCTATCTCTGATATTAGTCAATAGCATTGGATCTATCACATTATATATATTCACACTTGTCCATATCCAAGTCATATCTAATCATCTCGGTCAAATATAAGTTACATACTCTAATTATATTTAATCTTTAATGTTATATATATTCACAACTCTTTTATAATCGTTAAATGTATATATATAATATATAAATATATCAAAATTATAATAAATATTAATAAGTTGATTTGTTCATATATTTTTTTATTGATTTATATAATAATATTTTGATTTTTATAAGAAAATTAGTAAAAAAATATGAAAATTAATTTTTATTAATTCTGTACTTGCTGTTTACATATTTTGACACTTTTATATTATACTACTAAATTTTCTTTATATAGCAAAAAAAATTAAAAAATTATTACTTAGTAAGAATTTGAACTTTCATTAGAAGAGATATATTTAATTATTGTCGGAACGGCTTTTTGATAGTTTAAAATTAAATGTTTTTCCATGCCAAGCTTTTACATAGTTGCTATTTATATAACCTATCTTCCCACACTAAAAATGCCAAGACTTCTCACGCTAGGTGCATTCAGACTAACCAAAAAAGGAATTTTTTTGCGAAAAAAGCTATTTTTTGTCATTTTTTCCCACGAATTCAATGGTATTGTTTATGTAGATCATTTATGCGAGATTATGCATGATTATGCACATGATATAACAAGTATAGGCAAAAGTTACTAATTTTTTTCAGCAATGCAATTGTATTGTTTACATTACGCGAATATGCATAATGACATATGTTACACAAACTTTATTTTTTATATTTTTATATATGTTTAAATCCTCTTATATGTGCTTATATATAATTATGCAAGATTATGCAAGATTATGTAAGCTGATAACAACTAATTGACACTATATATAAACTAATTATAGCTGATCTCATATATATATAAGCTATTGATAGTTGATCTAGGATAAATATAAGCTGTTGACCACTGATCTGGCATATATATAAGTTGTTGATCGCCGATCTGGCATATATGTAAGCTGTTGACTACCAATCTGGCATATATATAAGCTGTTGATTGCCGATCTGGCATATATATAAGCTGTTGATCACCGATCTGACATATATATAAGCTGTTAACTGCCAATCTAGCATATATATAAGCTATTGACAGCTGATCTAATATATATATAAGCTAATAACCACTAATTTAATATATATATAAGCTATTGACCACCAATCTGGTATATATATAAGTGGATGACAGCTGATCTGGTATATATATAAATGGATGACAGCTGATCTGCTATATATATAAGTGGATGACAGCCAATCTGATATATATATAAGCTGATTATAGCTGATCTGCTATATATATATGTGGATGACAGCTGATCTGCTATATATATAAGTGGATGACAGCTGATCTGGTATATATATAAATGGATGACAGCTGATCTGCTATATATATAAGTGGATGACAGCTGATCTGCTATATATATAAGTGGATGACAGCCGGTCTGATATATATATAAGTGGATGACAGCCGGTCTGATATATATATAAGTGGATGACAGCTGATCTGCTATATATATATAAGCTGATTATAGCTGATCTGCTATATATATATGTGGATGACAGCTGATCTGCTATATATATAAGTGGATGACAGTTGGTCTGCTATATATATAAATGGATGACAGCTGATCTGCTATATATATAAGTGGATGACAGTTGGTCTGCTATATATATAAATGGATGACAGCTGATCTGCTATATATATAAGTGGATGACAGCCAATCTGATATATATATATAAGCTAATAAGTATTAATCTGGTATATATATAAGCTAATAATTACTGATTTCATATATATATAAGTAGATGATCGCCAATCTCATATATATATAAACAGATGATTGTCAATCTGATATATATATAATCTAATTACAGTTAATCTCATATATATACAAGTAGATAACAATCAATTTTATATATGTATAAGTGGATAACAGTCAATCTGGTATATATATAAGTTGTTAACCACTAATCAAGTATATATATAAGCTGATGATAGTTGATCTGATATATATATAAGTTGTTGACCGCCAATTGGGTATATATATAAGTTGATAACAGGTGATCCAAACTATATATAAACATATGATACTCAATCTGATATATATATAAGCTGATGATAGCTGATCTAGTATATATATAAATTGTTGACCGCCAATCAGCTATATATATATAAACTATTAACAGCCTATCTCATACATATATAAGCTGATATTAGTCAATCTAGTATATATATAAGCTGTTAACTACCAATCTAGTATATATATAAGTTGTTGCCCATCCATTAGGTATATATATAAGTTGATAACAGGTGATCTGCACTATATATAAACATATGATATCCAATCTGATATATATATAAGTGGATAACAGTTAATCTTATACATATATAAGCTGAATACTGCCGATCTAGTATATATATAAATAAATGATATCTGATCTGATATATATGTAAATCAATAACAGTCAATCTGTATTATGTATATATATTTATCACATCTAATTTACTACTTATATAAATTAATAAAATATAATATATAATCAATATTAGCTAATAACATTTGATTTATCACTAATATTAGCCTATAACATCTTATCTATCTCTGATATTAGTCAATAGCATTGGATCTATCACATTATATATATTCACACTTGTCCATATCCAAGTCATATCTAATCATCTCAGTCAAATATAAGTTACATACTCTAATTATATTTAATCTTTAATGTTATATATATTCACAACTCTTTTATAATCGTTAAATGTATATATATAATATATAAATATATCAAAATTATAATAAATATTAATAAGTTGATTTGTTCATATATTTTTTTATTGATTTATATAATAATATTTTGATTTTTATAAGAAAATTAGTAAAAAAATATGAAAATTAATTTTTATTAATTCTGTACTTGCTGTTTACATATTTTGACACTTTTATATTATACTACTAAATTTTCTTTATATAGCAAAAAAAATTAAAAAATTATTACTTAGTAAGAATTTGAACTTTCATTAGAAGAGATATATTTAATTATTGTCGGAACGGCTTTTTGATAGTTTAAAATTAAATGTTTTTCCATGCCAAGCTTTTACATAGTTGCTATTTATATAACCTATCTTCCCACACTAAAAATGCCAAGACTTCTCACGCTAGGTGCATTCAGACTAACCAAAAAAGGAATTTTTTTGCGAAAAAAGCTATTTTTTGTCATTTTTTCCCACGAATTCAATGGTATGTTTAT